>NC_092369.1:13432330-13617283 GCF_030848805.1 Temnothorax longispinosus | reverse complement strand
CTTTACTTCGAAGCATATTCGATTACACCAAAAAATAAAATCTGATAATGAGCGTCTAAATACTTTGTACCAAAGTATTACACAAGTATTATACTATTCTGAATCCAACATTGTACTTAGAAATGTATATGACTTATATAATGTTAACATTTACCGGTATAGCAGCTTAAAGCTGATATCAATGTAAAATCTCTGTTAAGAAAACTCAAAACAAAGTTAGTAACAACTGCTCGAAAACGAATATTTTCATTAAATAAACTTTCTAATTTGTACACACATATACAATCTCAAAAATTAAACTATCAATGTGTGGTAGCCAAAATATCGCAACGAGGACCGAAAATCGCCTCGACTTTTTTCTCATTATGTATATATAATTACAATGTGTGTGATGTGCGAACCTGACAATTCTATGCTATGAACAAGCTCGTAGTAGCTCAATATAACATCGAAACTTCGGGAAGAGTTTGATCGAGAAGCAACGTAAGCAATTTACAAATTCCTTACACCTATTTCTCCGTCAGCGTTTATCGGTTAAAAATCATGAATATAGAGATTTGGATTTCGAGGATTTTGAGTGCACGGACGAAGAGTCGCCGTCTCTGTATGAGAGTCTTTAATTGAGTCAGTCGCGTCTTTGTCACGTTCAAGGTCGCTCAACTCCTGGGAAAGTTCTCTTTGAAGGACGTTTCTGACCTCTTGAGGTATATCCTCTTCCTTGACCTCTTGCAAGACGTTTTCCAGCTCTGAATTTCTTATGTAAACCAACATATAAGCGTTAGTGCAATGTTTCACAGCCATAGACATGTCCTCGTCTTGACCACCGTAGTTGTGTTCGATAGCTTCCTGCTTTGTACATCGTGAGACAACATCGTCGTCGAACTTACACCACTGCCACAGAACAGATCAAAACGTTTCAAGAAGATGTTGCAACATAGTACTTTAAAGTTGAATCATAAATTTTTATTGAAATGTACAAAGAAAATACTATATTATTCTGCATAATTTAAATTATATTCCTTTTTGAACTCAGTCTTTCTGAACTTTACTACAAGTATGAATACATATAAAAATAAATGCAAAAAATATACTGAGGACAAATCAATTTAGTTCGGTTATAATGTAAAGACAGATTTGCGATAATTTATATCCGTAGTAAAGAGATCACATATATCGAGAATGTAAAAGATTTATGAATTAATATATACTTAATTCATACGATATTAACATTAAATATTAACATCAAATCTTTTACTTACCTTGCCATCGCCAGCGGGATTAATAAATACAACATAATGTCCTCCATGGTTATCGCCACTATGAACCAGAACAGCATGTAATGTGTAATCCGCACTTGTTGCTTCTTTGTTTTGCAAGTATTTGCCGAGACTAATTTTTTCATAAAACTCGAACCTTTAAAAATAAATTTGTACAATTACTTATATGTTAAAAAATAAAATTATATTTTTATCTTTATAGAAATTTATACTTTTTTGCCGTAAATAAAACAATTATATTATGATTATCGTGAAATAAGCAAATTAATAGATTTCAGTTCTTTACCTGTCATTAAATTTGACTGAACAGTCTGTAACTGGGTCATACTGAAAACGCATTAGATGTAGATGTAAAACGGGTGGAAAGGACGAAAAGATGACGCCTTTTTCCGCTTCTTGTAATCCATGCTCTCCCGCATCGTATTTATTATCGCCATCGAGACTTTCCGTACTCACATAATCGCTAAAAGACTCGTAAACTGAAATACAAAAAAAATCTATTAGTTCCCTCCTACTCAAATGTCATAGATAAAAACATGACGATCATCAATCTTGATACTTACTGTTCTTCTTGCCTTTTATATTTAACTGTATGTCGTAAAATGTTTCAACTCTTGTGGATTTGTAGTCTATATTTTTACACTTGATAAAAGAGACCATTTTTCCCTCAAACAATTTTGGCACTGTACCTTCCACGCATGTTCCCTTCATTTTGCTCTCCAGCTTATCTAATAGCTAAATTTTCACAAAATCAGTTTATATATACGCATATATATATTAAAAATGCAATAGACAATGCATAACATAATATACACAAGTTTATTAACAAAGTGCATAATATATTTACCACTCGTAGAAATTCCTGCACATCATGCTGCATGAAAGAATCCAGCGTCTCCCAACCAAAACTTTTAGTTAATTTCTTTGTACCGACAGGCTTGTCGGAAAACTGTAACTCGTGAAAAACCCTTTGCAAGGCTAGTGCAACACTCTTACTCGAATCATCACTCTCTGTTGGCATTTTATATACTGCCTTTCGTAACTAAAAAAAAAACGAACAAGGATAAAGTAATAAAGAGTCACATAATTTATCAAAAATGTCTCCCTTCACCAACCTGATTTGTAAAGTAGAGAGTTTGCAGTAAAGAATTCATGTAACATGTAGCACCCTGATTTTTTAAGCCTACATATCCCGTGTGTTTTTTACTGTCCCAACTGACTCCATGAGGTGCATCAGCTACTACATGAACCTAAATTAGAACAAAAATTACAAGAATTTAATATAAATATGCAATATGAATATCCTATGGAATTAACTGTGCTTTTTAACACACTGACTACTACATAGTTATTCATATCGCGTCACTCAATTTCAAGAAAAACTCCCACAAAGCAAAACACGTTTTCTTATAAATAAAAAATTGTATAAGAATATTTTAACTTAAAATAATGCTTTAAAGAGAGGGCAATTATTGTTCGTATATATGGCAGTCAATTCAGTCGAAATTCAGTTTAAGAAAGCGCCTACATCTTGTTAAATCAAAAAACATTTTGTTAGATATTTGTAAATATATTTAAAAATTATATAAACTGCGTAAACATGTAATCATAATTACAAAATTTAAAAAAAGTGAAATTACATTGATTTGACAATAACTAGAATAATAAACTGATAGAACTAAATAGAATGAGAAATATTTACAAAAAATCACAGTGCTATTAAAAATGTTAGTTACTTAATAAAGGTATGTTACAAACCTCAAGCGTGATTGAATCATCTTTTATGAAACCTCTATCAGGATCTAAAACATCCTGCCATGTCATAAAATGACTAAAGCCCCAGTCATTCTCTTTACTGTAGAAGAGGTGTTGAATTTCTATAAAAATATGATACATTATTGAAAAATATATCTATATTACTCTGAAATTAAAATTAAAGACCGGTCAATGTGTAACAAATTAAAGAAGAACGAAATGACATTTACTTCTGCTAAATGGTTCTTGTCCTTCTTTGCAAGAAAGAAGACGCAGCTCAGCAACAGCGTAACAACTCCAAGATGTTGATTCACTCTCCCCGTTACACTGAAGGAAAAATCCAAGAGATCGCTGTGGCTGTCTCTCCTGTGTCTGACTTGATCGTGGCATCACCATTATTTTCCATGGTAAATTGCGAACGTAACACGCAGGGGACAACTGCGAGTCCTTCATCTTAGATATATTCTCAACAGTATATCGAAAAGTAGCCTCCGATCTGGCCTCATCTAATATAGACGAAAGGGGGAATGTAGAATGTATAGATGTGATAAAGATAAAAAATAATAAATACATAAAAATAACTCAAATAGGCAAAAATAAAATTAAGGCTATTTGAAAAGCACAAATTTCTTAAATTTTTCTATAATAACAAGAAGAAAGAAAATATAAGTTATAGATATATCAGTTATATATAAGAATAAAAAAAATATTTATATTGTAAGATTATCTTTAAATTATAAAGCAACTTAAACAAAGAACATGGTATATAACAGAGGATCATCATACCTTCCTCCATTTCTTGATCCTGAACTATACATGCTAATTCTGGTTCACCATTTATAGGACGGTTGTCAGTTCCGTCTCCCCCACCATCATTTGGGGTTTCTACAAAAGTTAATGTTTATTTTTTAATAGTCAAATGTATAAAGCTAACAAACATTTAAAAATAGAAAAAGACTTGCATAACAAAATAATGAAAATAAGAAGTTATAGTTCGCAATCTGGATTCAATGAACGATATAAATGCCTATGCAGTTTTATTAAATAATTTGCAACATAAATATGCCACTTTTATATCTATCGAGTTACACATAAAAAATACAAGTATCACATTTTTGTACAAATAACTGCAATATAATTTAATATTGATGTGGAACAATTGGTTTACCTAAAGTGACAGGGCAATTCTGAAAGATCTTTTGTATAAGAACATGAAAATTACAATTTATGGAATGACACCTCATGTGGAATGTTTCAGTGGCAAATAATAATTACAATATGATTGGGGGGAGGGGGGAGGAATACAAAGAGAAGACAAACGAATTGATCACCAGATGAAGATTATGAAGTTATAGGTTAATATTTGCACTTCGCAGCCGCACTAAGTACATATTTGTTTCACTCTAAATTCAAATATTATATAAAAATGCAAAAATTCGCCAAGGGGTATCGCCAATTACTACATATACCGCGGAAAAGACTAATCAAATAGCGACTATTCGCTCGACAGCTGTACGTAGTACAATAATCTTTATCAACGGTGATTACATTTATATATCCACGAAAATTTCTGATAATGAAACTGTGACGTAATGTCTCGTTCTATATTATCTATCTACAATCAGATATGTTCGATTTGCCGGTACATGTAGTTTCTAAGATTCGCTTTTGTGGTATTTCGCATTCTTACGCAAAAGAACGCCACTTTTCAAATAGAATGAAATACGAGGGAAATTCGACAAGTTTCGAGTGTGCGGAACAAAATAATAAATGTAATATATAGCACGATTTGCACAATAACATATTTAATGCTGACGACAGTTTGTCCATAGAGAATAATTTATAAAAGTCGCGCGACCTTTATTGCGATCGTAAAAAAAGTGTTTATAATTTAGTGTTTATTCATTTTCTCGACTTGTGTATGTAAACATATATATTTTTTGCAATTACTTTCTAATATTCGACGTCGGTAACGCGAATCTCGTTTTTGCGTATATAAATTCAAGTGGAACAAAAGTCGGACGAATCGCTGGTCGCGCGGATCAACATTCGTGGAAATCAAATCGCGAGTGCCTGGATATCGAGTCGCTGACAGGGGCAGCGGTAACGCGCGAAATGAATTTGCACTAGATCGTTTCCGTACAATAATCTTACGGATGCGCGCAAGAAGTTTTGTCCTTCTCCAAAAATAAAAACGACTCCGCGAACATACGGTTACCGTCGGCCGGGAAAAAGGAAAGAAAATTCGAAGAAAGTTGGCGAGAAGCGCCGCGACAAAGAGCTCCTCTCACTCCTCTCTCTCTCTCACCCCCCCTTTGAAAGCACTCGCACTTACGTTCGCAGCGAGGCAAGATGCGAGAGAGATATATATATATATACATTATGTTATATACATAGCTATGTGTATATATAGCTAAATTTATATATATAGCTAAATAGCTAGAAAAGTAGGATACGAATAAAGAAACAGACAAATAGACGCACAGAGAGATTTCAGAGATAGATCGTGCAATAGATAGCGCACTCACCCTCCTGCGTGTCCATCTCCTCGACCTCGTTAACCTGAACAGGCGCGAGGCTGAGCTGCTTGAGGTTCTCCTGGTCGTTTACGTGGTTCATCGCGAAGCCGATGTTGATGGTCGTCTTGATGGCGCCGGGTACCTCGGTGACGGCCTCCGCCGTCGAGGTTACGTTGTCCGCGTTGATCAGCGCCTGCTGCTGCTGCTGCTCCTGCTGCTGATCGTTGCCCGCTGCTGGCTGCGCGGTCGCAAACGGCACGCGATTCCGGCTAGGAGGTGATGTCGTCGTCGTTTTACCCAACTTCTTGACCTGCACCAATCTACGACCGTTTCGATCCTGTTGCGAAAGTTGTCGCTGAGGCGCGTGCTGCAACTGTTCCTGCTGCTGTTGCTGCTGTTCCGTTTCCACGATCACCCGGCTACTATCGAAACCCACGTCGCCACCGGGACTCGTCAACGACGTCGCTTTACCGCACTCCGTCGATAGATGTTTGCTCGCAGTTCGCCCAATTTCTGCGGCCATCAAGTGCCCCCACTCGCACGGGGGACGCCCACAGCATATATTCCACCCTCGTGTTATTAAATCGCTGGATACGCGACTCCGCGAGCACACCGTGTTCCTACACGGTTTACACGATTACTCCCCTTGACGCGCGCCTCCCCGTAGTGTCCCGCAAAGCCGTAAAGGTTCCCGTAGCCACGGCTACGATCACGGCTATCTTCGCGACGGTGGCGGACTGGCGGTAGCGAGAGAGACCACGACGGCGACCTCGTCCGTGACTATGTCCGCGGTGGTGGTTGTGTGGTGCTGCTGCGTGCTGCGTGCTGCTGCTGCCCACCGCTGGTGGTGTTGGTGACGTCGGTGATGGTGTTAGTGGTGGCGGCGGCAGCGACGGTCGTCTCGCCTCTCGTTCCGGCGCGGCGCCTCGCGCACCGACCTCCACCTCCGCCTCCGCCTCCCCCCTTCCTCCTCCCGCGCACGGCCGATCCGTGAAAAACTGTTTCCGCTGCGCGCTTTTACCGGCGCTCAGCGACGAGTCGACGACGCGATCACTGACGACTACGTTGACGACGATGCGCGAGGCCGCGAGAACGACGATCGCGTACGACGTTGACAACGTTGCTCCCGTTACTCACTTCGCGTTCTTTCTCACTCTTTCTCGCTCACTCTCTTTCGCTCTTTCTCCCTCTCTCTCTCGCTCTTCCTCTCTCTCTACGTAGCTGCTCGTCGCCGCCACGGATCTCGATCGGGTTCACTGCTGATTCTCGATCGACTCAACCGCGACTTCCGGCTGCGTCTGCGAGCGAACCCACCTGTGTCGACTGTCGTCCACGCAGCGGATTCTCCTACCCTTCCTCCCTATCTTTATCTCTCTCTTTCTCTCTCTCTCCAGCGTCCGTGAAGCCGGACGTTACTCGAACAACACGTACGAATGCGCGCGGGCCGATCCCGTACGTCGCGATCGGTCGCTCACGGATCTCTCTCCGTCACGCGAAAATAAACAAAATGGCGGGCGAGTGCGGCGGCTCGGCTGCGCGGTCGCGCACGTACCAGCGCGACTCCACGCGCATACACGTACGTGCTACGTACCACATGCGCATGTGCGCGCTCGCGCGCGAGCGACGTTCTCCGCGAACAAGCCAAATTCGTGTAGACTGTCCACTCGATGCAACGCGGTGGACCGAGCCAAAATGGCCAAAATAATGGGCGCGTTCAGCAGACACAACTGTTGAGTTCGTCTTATCAACACTCTGCGTTGCATGGTTGGTTCTAAAAGTAAGAACCAATCACGTTCGATTGCTACTGAGCGGCTTGGTCTGCTGAACGCGACCAATTTTGCGCGCTCGAGATAACTTTCAAATTTTCACCATTTCGTTTCGCGGTTAAACTAGTAATTGTAAATAAATTAAAATTTAACTAAAAATTAATTAGGACGCAAATTTAATATAAAATCAATTTTATATATGGTGAAATATTAAAAATTTATTTATATATTTAAATTAAATTTTTATGATGAATTAGGATTAGATACTCTATAAGGGTTACTCCGACCGAACTCTGACTAATTTTTTTTCCCTAATCTAGACTTTCTTCTCATATGTTAGACAATTAAAAGATATTGATAATTCTACCCATATTAATGAAATATCGCAAGTATTACTTCACAAATTAATCGGTCGCTCCGAAAATCTACGATAATTTGTTTCAATTATTTGGATCGATAACAATTAAATAATAAATCTCGATCGTAAGATTCATTTTCATTGAGAAGGCAATTAAGATATACGTTGATCGAATTGCATGTATATACGCCTGCTTCATTAATTAAAAGAAAGAATAGTCGCGAGCGGGCCGGCACGAAACAATCGATTTACTGACGTGTGGCGCAAACAAGATTTGCATGATTTCTCGCTTTAATATGGCAGCAATAAGAAAGCTACAAGAAACAGAAATTCTTAGGCGATCTCAATGAGAATTTTCTCCCTCGAAAAACGTTAATGTTTACTCATAAATGCATACATAAATAATCGCCGATTTATTCTCTTCGTGCACGGGGGAGGAAAGGGGAGGGGAAGGTGTTCGCGAATCGTAGATGAGAAGATAAAAAGCTCGCGTAGATTAGCGTAGATAAGCCCCAAGGCCCAAGATCCCGACCGCGTCGTTAGCATGTATCGCAGAGATCGCGTTATTGTTTCTCCTTCTCTCTTCTCGATTGAGCTGCGTCCGGGTGGTCCGGATCGCGCCGTCGACGAGGCGGAGCGCACTAGGTGCACCCGTTCGTTCGCGGCCGGGCGGAAAAATTCAAAATGCTCGGAGTCGACCGGGGAGACGGATCCGGACAGGGGAGGAAATTGCCGATTACCTCGACGTCGGTGGGTTTGAACTGTTTATTTAAACGTACAAGCACATGCTGAACAATAGTCAGAGACAGTCAGAGTACATTCAAATAGAATTCCTGTCGTTCGCTAATCCTTGGCCGATCGTCACGAGAATTCGATTCTCGTCCGAATAGGCGTTCGTATCTTTTTTTTTTTTATATACGGTACACGGCGAAAGGAAACTCGTGTACCTTGCGCTTGTTGCGACTCTTGCGTCGTGCCAGCTGTGCGTTTTCGATCAGCAATAATTTAAATTGGATGCACGCTGTTTTCAGATAACAGGACATCGCTATGTACAGAATCCGACGACGGCATCCGACGATCTTTTCAGGCTTGTAAAGGAGTGGTAAAGTCTAAAGTAACACACGCGAAACATGAAAGAGTAAAAGGAATGATCTTTCAAGGAAACGTGGATTTGTAGAGTTGGATTTAAGTGGAATGGTAATTTTGGAAACCTGTATAATAATAAGAAGAACATAAGAAAAATATAAGAAGAATAATATAAGAAAAATAATCTTTCAATATTTATTTATTTATTCATTAGATAAGTTCTAGAAATAACATCCTGTAAATAAGAACATCCACATCTAACAAATCCTCTGGCAATCCTTCATAACAATTTTTCGTTAATCTATTCAGTAAATTTCGATTTGATCTATTTCTCGAATTTGTTGGCATGAATAAAGGTTTACCTGAAGAAAAAAGCGTTCAAAGATCAAAATATTTTTCAACTGAGAAATAATGTGTGCGACAGCAAATTCGAGAATTAAATCTAAAATATCTAGATCAAAGTTTACTGAATAAAGTAAATGAAAAATTTAAATAAAAGATTGCAAGTAGTTGGATATACAGGTGTTCATTTACTTAATTTTAAGATTTTAATTCTTACAAATAAAAACCAATATTGAAAGATTATTTGTTACTTGTTGAGTTATTGCTTTAGATTTTTCCATTTCTTTACAACAAAGGCGAAAAGATCGTCAGATCCAACTACTGGATCTTGTACGTTTGAAAATGTATCACAGTACAAGAGTTTCAAGATAGCTGTAAAAGGGGCAGGTAGCATTATTCAGATTATACACTACAAGAATAAAATATCCAAAAAGAGGAATCTTGCTGTGCAATGCATAAAACTATTTTTACTTAACAAACGCTCAATGAAGTAAATTCATAAGTTTTAGATACAACAGGCAATGAATAATCTATGTTGTGCGCGATTACATATGAGAGTTTTGCAATATTCCTTCGCCGCTTCTGATTGACGTACTTTAGGTAAAATAATCAACATGTTACAAGCCAAGTCATATTTATTAAAATATGTTCGCTTTCCAGGAATTTTTATTCAAATGACTGCAACATAGATTACTTATTGTACCGCATTTTCCCTTATTCTCTTCTAATCGAAGCGGAAATTTGAATGAAATATAATCTCAAGATAATTGTACGCGCACAGAGATCGGGAGTACATAATTACATATATAACGATTTAAGTAAGGCATGATTAAGGCAACCTGCTCGGCAGACTTAAAGATCTTGACCCCGACAGTTTTCTTAGTCTCGCTTCATTGTAGAAGGCTCAGAAACAGTAAAGGATGCTTTTTTTAGGCACCTCGTTTGGCAACCTGTCTACGCAATTGCAAAGAAGAAGTTATCACAAGTCACTAAAGTATGCACCTGATGCATGACACGAAATGCCTCCATCAAGACACATAGAAGTACTTTTTTCCAATTAGAAATTAATCCTTTGATTATCCTTTGTTCGGAGCGCGCATACTCCACAATTATATTGCGATTTTGAATGTTTTGCTCGTAATCGAGTAATATAATAGAATACATCTTGCGTTTTAATAATACAGATGATAAGTCATTGAATCACATCTTCCTTAACGTACTTACAGTTCAACATCACTTATCGCCTAACATGTAGCACATCGTATATCTGTCTTTTTTCCCAATACTTTATGTTTTAATTAGGTTTATTTAATTAAGCACTTTCTTCTCTATTAAACATTTATACATGTTTTTATAATATCTTTAATGGAACTTTTTAAGCGTATTAAACACCACTCCAAGTATTTTGTTGTGGAGCTTAATTCTTATATATAGTTTGTTCATATTGTTCATCTCAACATATAAATATAATTACATTATTTTGTTAATAATTTGCATATTGCTTTTTTGTCAAGCAGTAGTCTCTTTGCTACTGATTTTTTTCCAATTAGTATATTAAGAAGAAGAGAGGAATATACAGCATTCCCTAGATACATGACATATTGTGTCTATTTTATGTATTAAATATAAAATTCTTGAAAATAGTGTGGAGTATAAGAGATGATCAAAAAGTAACAGCGATATAAATTCATCATAAAGACATAACAAATTCGTAATAATCATAATCAAATTGAAAAATATGCATTTGTACTTAAGAAATCATTTCAATACTCATAATTAAGTAAATAATGTAAACAGAAGTCTCATAGTTAATTATTTAAAAATTATATAACGCGACTACAATTTATATTTATGCTGCTAATTATTTTTGGTATAGCAAACGTTAAATCTAATACTGGTATAGACACCTTATTTGTGCACATATTATTATTGTGTAACAATATTGTATTTGGGGTTTTATAATTAGCCATGATTTACCGTTATTATCAATAACCCACAACTTACTACAACAAAGTAGAAGTAGGGCATCTCCTATTATCAAGGAGCATTATCCTTTAACGCTATAGATTATTACCAAGGAGTATTATCTTTTAACACTATAGACTATTTAAAACCGATAACACAACACTATTTGAAACGACAATGCTATTTAGCAACTAGGTGTTAATGTAGTTGTTATATATATAACGCTTAAGGAAAGATATTCTACCGTTTTAAATTCTTTTTTTAAGACTTGACACAATGGGTGGTCCCAATAAAGAAGAATATAAACAATTTAAACAATTAATAAACGAAAGTATTATCTAAATCTTGCGACTATTAATCCTCTAATATTGTATTGGCCCGATAGTTTGGTCTACAATTTGTATTACATCTAAGATAAACATAAAAGTCTGAATATTCATCTTATAAGAAATTTGACCTGTAATCGAGTGTTATTAGTAGCAGCAAATTATATAGAAATGTCCTGACGTTTATAAAATTATTTTAGAATACTGTGTAAACTTTTGCGATTTTTTTAAATATTTAAAAGATATTTGTCGTTATGTTTTGATAAAACTGCAATATAGAGTTACTGTAAAAAATTTATCTAACAAAACTCGCAGCGTTACAAAAAGAAAATAATTTTTTTTCGTAATCTTTTGACAACGTCGGCCACATAAAGCCAAATAACATTTTACTTCTCTAATACTGTGGCACAATACGAATGTCGGGGACATACCGACGGTACATTTATAAAATCTTTATTCTCATCTAAGTCTTCTCTCACTAAAAGAGCAATTTATTTCACTGGCTTGACTAGACTTTTACGGTGTTCACTGATAATTGTAATCTATTATACAAATCTTACTAGAAAAGTGTTTCCCGTCACCGCTATAAAAAATGGACAGACTTAGCGAGTACATAAATCGTACAAAAGAAACGTAGTATCTATTATAAGAACGATACAAAGCGATCATTCTTTCGTACGCCTGACATACTCTCGCACTAAAAAAACCAAATCTCTATCTATAAATTCATTACCCATTTTGCGCAATAGCCTCGAATGTCTTTACTGAATCGAACAAACTTTTGAAGTTCCCAGAGAATCATCCATTGCCGCCGCACGCCTTCTGATACCTTCCAAATACACTTCGCGATTGAAAAGTCCAGCACCAAGCGGAATTCTAAAAATAAATAGCAGTGCATATATAGATTGCATGTTATCTGGTGCATGTATAGAATTTAAGCTATACGACCATCATCACTTCAAACGTCAATAAATGATAGACACGTACGTATCGATACCCGGCCTCAGCGTGGCTTTAAAAACTCCCCAGACCGGCTTGTGATCCGAGGTGCAAATACTTGGAACAGAATCGTATACCAAGCACTCTATAACCCCGTCCTTGTGCGAATTAGAATTCTCGTAGCTGACGCGTCTGATATATCCCCTGGTGTGACCTTTTCCCTTGAAGAGAATCCTGTCGGTGTACGCGGGTGTGCGTTGCTTGCTGCTAGAATCAAAATTCTGCGTTCCCGGATCGTACTTGTAGGTAGGAGGGAATATAATCGGGGCCTCTTCGAAACCGCGCAACACCGCGCCTTCGTTTAGGATATTTTTCAATTGATCCTTGTGCATATTTATCGGTGATTCTTGCGGAAAACACGTGTTCGTGATCCATTGAATCACTTCCTCTCTCGGTTGCGCTAGACGGAAGTTCAAATCACCGCACCAAAACACGCAATCGAAATTTTGCGTTACATCTGTGAAAATTGTGATTATATATATTTATTTATTATATACGCAATATACAAAATGCAAGACTATCGAAGTTATAACGCTTGACATTAATACCTTTGCTTTTATGCCTGGTGGGTAACTCTTTCGGTAGGTCTAGATTTCTAACGATTCTCTTTATATCGTTGACTCGTTCTTTTACCTTGTCTTGATGCGCGGTCAAATGAGCGGTGACAAAGAGAAAGCTGGTGCCGAATATCATGAGAGCTATAGCCACCGCGCCCTTTGTTCTGAATGCCGTTCCGGGTCTCGTCGAGAAGCTATCCTCCTCCGGAACAGAGCAGAACCAAATCAAGTCTCGTCTTATAAATAATGCGAGGTGAAGTGTACCGAGGTTACTGCTAGTTAACAGCACGTGCGAAGGACCGAGGGTCTCTTGCAGAGCGGCTTCCCACTCGTTTCGTTCGGAACACGACTCTTGAGTTCCTATAACTAACAAATCAGGAACGGTCTCTATGTCGCAGGGCAACATAAAATCGTTCAATTCCTTCGGCGGGTTTTGGCCATTCATGTTCCACGTGCCGATAAAAATTTTCAATTCCCGATTAGGCAATACTTTCTCAAGCTCCACTGACCCGAGTAAGGAATTGGCGGCGATTCTTCCGTGAAGAAAATTCCTACAAAATTCAATTGTTAGTCATCGGATAATAATCATGGCAGATAAATTTTCTTAAGAGAAAAATGTACCTTTCCCGTGCCTTTTGAGTAGGAATTAAATTAAGTACTTGTGCGGCAAGTAACGATTGCTTTGCTAAGCTATCCATAGATGCCCCTGTCGTTTGACAAAAGTAACGGTCTTTCTTTTTAGACAGAGCATCGTGGGACGTTGAACGTGGCTTATGCTGGATCGGTGCACTTTTAATAGAGTCTGGACTAGAATGTCTCATAGAGTTTGTAGGTGAGTTCATGATCAGATTATCCGCGGATCTCCTATGAAGCAATCTACGACGTAATTGTCCCGATATGCTCGGCGATAGCGATCCGGAGGA
Source organism: Temnothorax longispinosus (assembly GCF_030848805.1). Classification (NCBI taxonomy): domain Eukaryota; kingdom Metazoa; phylum Arthropoda; class Insecta; order Hymenoptera; family Formicidae; genus Temnothorax; species Temnothorax longispinosus. The sequence goes on along the minus strand of NC_092369.1, from coordinate 13,603,410 downwards.
AAAATTTTCACCTGAAACAGTTTAGAATTGTACATTACGCATGAGATTCTATTAATAGAACTCGTGCATCGTAATTGCGCTAAGAAAAAAAAAAGAATCATCCATTATTTCGAAAGCAAAGGACATACAACGACGGAGCAAATATACTTCGTGCCTAAAAATCAGTTTCATAACGAGATTACGGCATTCCGTAATGAAACCAAATTGCTTCAATTGCCACCTATTGCAGTCTTGGCACGTGCAAGTTCGTAACACGATGAAATTATGAGATTTGTTGACATTTAGCTTAGCATAGGTACGAATACCTTGAACTCGTCTTTTATGATTGAACATATGTGTATGTACATTGCCATATAAAACTATTTGATTCTTTGATAAATATATATAGAATTAAAACAGTCAATATACTGTGTGAAATTGAATCAATCAATTAGTCAGATCAACTTTAAGTAGTACTATGATCGTGCTTCTAACTCCAACATAGGTAATAGCCTATGTTTAACTTAAACATAGGTATATAAATTCTATGTACGTAAAAGTCTCCTTATTAGATATATATACACATATTTCCTAGTATTCTAAATAGGAAAAATAGAGATATATAAAACACAAACAATTATAGCTGCGCACAAACAACATCACAGCATTAAATGTATGCCTATTACTTAACATTTATGTTTCTAATCTAATCTAGATGTAAAATAACTATATACACATTTCTTAAATAGAAACTAATATATGCATACGGAACACACATATATTTGCCAATTTAATGATTCTTTTATAATGCTGACACTTCAAAGAGAAAAATTCAATACCCCGTAAGAACAAAATGGAAAATACTAGCAAAAAAAAAAAAACATAAAGAATTATAAATTTTAAGCAGCGTATAAATTTCGTATATCATTTTGTACCTTCTTTATCTGGCTTTTCGCAAGCAGTATCATGATACTGAACCATACTGTAAACATCTGTAGGATTGTAGAATTGCCGTTCCATTTCCAGGAAGAAATAAGTGATAAATTTTCCCTTTGTAAAGTACTCATCCTTAAAGTGTATTCGACCTTTCTCAGACTCAATCAGTTCGTTCTCATCTTCTGAAGAGTCTTCGAATGAGTCTTCCGTCGAGTCTGCAGAGAAGTCACTATCTTCACTACTCTCTTGGGAAATCGCCTTTGTTTCTTTTACTAAAAATTTGCGCGTGTCGCTCGTAACGCTAGCATTATTGAGGGATTGTAACGGCGCGCTTTTACAGTCGGGACTGTAACTTTTCGTTCCATTATCGTGATGCACTTTCCCATCATCTCCCAGATATGACCGAGAACTTACGCCTATATCGTTATCCTGTTTTAGAAAAGCAATTTTTGTACTCATATGTCTGTCCGATCCTAACTTGGTATCCCCCTGCTCATTTTTTGTAACATTCTGACCCTTTTCACTTATATCATCACCTACGTTAGGAAACCTGGAACTTTCACTTCTTACAGTAACAACGTTCTTACAATTTTCTCTCATATCTGACAAATTCTTATCGTTACGCTCTTCTTTTCCAGACAAACTATTTCTCGGGGCTGTTACACGAATTTCACTGCCAATAGCTTTTGATCCAACCTTTTCGTCAGAGCTACAAGATGCACGTCCTAAACGATCGGTTTGCCCGCTATCAAGTACTTTTCCCTGCTTGCTATAAACACCTGACTCGTCGTCGTTCCTCGTAAATCCGCAACGTAACTTTTTAAGAAAACTTTTCCTCTTTTTCTTACTCAAACTTGACATTTTCAGTGAATTACTCGCACTCTCAACGATCAAGAGAGATAAGCGCACGTGTTTCGGCAGATAAGACAACTACTAAACTCCACGTCAACAGCTTTATCAAGACACTGGAAGCGTTATATTCGACTCTATACACACGGCTTTAGAATGTAAGATGGAGGGGATATACAAGGTCATCTGGTCATCATCAAACCATATTACACAATCCGCTTAGAAAAAGAAGGAGTGTCGCTCAGTTGAAATTAGATGTGAGGTAATTGAAGTATTTTTTTCTAATTCTTTTCCTTCGCATTATTAAATTAACAGCCGTTATTCCGAATGCTTATTATCTCGTTATCGCTAGGCGTTCCTAAACTAGTCTATTTGCCATAATGGGACATTCTTAATACAAATTTTACGTATACAAATAAGTAATAGTTTAATTGTTATAATGCAGTTTGCAAAGCTTACCTTCTATATAAGTAATAGGACGCTCCCTCCCCATCGCTACGTTACTCCTTCTGACTACGGTCTCCCGAATCGCCTGAGCCTCATCGTTTTCAATAGGCGTATCTTCCCTCTCGACCAGGACGTCCGTTTGACGATCCTCATTGATGGAGGCTATCTCAGACTTGACCGAGGTACGACTCAACGTCGTCGGGGAAAGTCTGCTGACCGTCAAGCTCTGGGGTGGCGTCCTGCTACGTTCGGTCATCGCGCAGCACAGGGACAGCTTGGTGCTGGTCTGAGATCCGTGCTGCGAGTTCTCTATCTTGGAATTCTTATTCGAATCCCCGTCCCTGTACGAGGACTCCAGGCAGCCGACCTTGGTCTTCTTGTTCATGAGCATGCGACAGAGGGACTTTTTCTTCTGCTTCGACTTCGGGGAAACCTCTACCTTATTCGAAACGCTAGAGACGTCGTTTCCCTCGCTCTGCTCCATAATACTCGCGGCTGGGGCATCTAGCGCGGGGATCAAGCGAGCGTATACCCTTTCACGTTACGCCACGATCCGCTCTCGGAGACCACAAGATCAATTCTCACGTCCTCTATAGCTTATAAAAAAAATTGCTTCTACCCTATTCGCGGTACGCGTCGTAATGTATCATAGAAAAAACTCTCAAAAATATTCCTTCTATATTTCAAATCATCAGTAAGCTCTCAATAAATAGAAAAAGTATATATATATAGTTTACGCTGGTTTAACGCGCTATCTCTTCCCTCCGCAGCTGTATACCGAAGTGATAAGTACATTCAATATCCGAAGTGTCTCACATCTTGGCGACGTTTTAAGAATATCGCTACGTCGCGCCTCGCACTTCACCGACTGTCAACCCGTAGCATGTAATTTCCGCCGGGCTCAATCGCTGACAAACGTCTCCCCCGTTAAGTATTCACGGCCATAACGCTATTGTGTTGATATATCTCCCTCTCTCTGTTAAGTCGAACGTTCAGTCATGCGGGAGGATATCCATGGTGATACCCCAGGTAATCGTACTTGGGGGGATATCGACGAGCGCGATACTCTCTTTGGACTATTGGACTAGAATACGACGAGCGCGTCCAACGCGATTCCGCGCGGCCGCGCGGAAATCCCTTTATTAACCCTCTTCCCTTTCGCGAGGGAGGACGTCGGCCGCTTGGACTCGAGCTACGTCGAGCGACGGCGTAGCTTCTCGTTCGACATCACGGTTGGCCAAACGAACCTCGGGCGTCCTCGTCGGCCGTCTCGCACGTTCCCGCGTACACGTCTCGGTCCATCTCGGTCAGGTAATCGCCGCCGATGGTCGAACCTCCGTCCTACTTGGTCCTACTGGCCACGCTCGCGGGACTCGGGAGTCGGACGACTCTCCGACACGTCATTCACGCAGGGAGAACCGTAACAAACCGTCGGGGCGCGCGACTCGATCGAACGTGTCTACAGGGCACCCGGACCTCGGTCGCCGTCCCCGCAACGGCGACGACGCGTCGGGCACGTCGCGCGTTCGCGTAGTCGCGCCGGGCATTCATTTCTCTCTCTCTCTCTCTCTTTATCCTCCCTCGTTTATCATCCCCTCCGGGGGAGCGAGAGAACCCTCGCGCGCACTGCAATCGCCGCCCGCACCACCGATACCGCGCAGCCGTCGCTTCCGCGCTCCGCAGCAGACGACGGCGGTCGCCCGTCGGATTAACGATCGGCGAGGGCGGCGAGGGTCCTCGGGGATCCCGACTCAGGGGGAACGAAGGCGTCGTCGTTCCCGGAATGGAACGCACTGCGCCGCGAGGGCCCGCGAGCGATCCACCAGAGACGACGCACCCCCGGAGGCTCCGGATGAACCTTGGAATCCGCGATCAGCGAGCGAGTGCGCGACTGTCAAACCCAGCAGACGACACAGGCGCGGCCGCCATATTGATCCCGAAGCGCGAGCTATAATCCCGAGCGTCGCCGAGCGAGGGCCGAGGTGACGGCACGACCGCCATGTTTAAGCCCCTTGCACAATAGGCGATAGCGATAGCGATCGCTGTTGTTAAGCCCCTTGCACAATAGGCGATAGCGATAGTGATAGCGACAACGACAAGGTTGCCGACAAAGCTATACCTTTGTCGGCAACTTTGTCGCTATCGCTATCACTATCGCTATCGCCTATTGTGCAAGGGGCTTTACTCCAACCGCGGCCCGACAGCTGGGACCCCGATTATTGAATTTATTTTCAAGAGTATTACTACGTTTACGCGAGCGTTACTTCTGTAGTAACTTACGATAATTCACTCGTTTATGCGGAGTAAGTTATCTCGTAAGTTCTTACTACAAAATCTCGTTTACGCGAAGGAATTATCGTAAGTTAATTACTACAAAAGTAACGCTCGCGTAAACGTAGTATATGTGCAAATTCTGCTCCTACAGAAAAGTTGCAAGTTGATTGGCTACCGTATGTCTTTTACCCAATCAACTTGTAGATTTTTCGTAACAATGGAATTTGCACATACGTTTATCGTGCGAATAAATTCAAGAATCGGGCCCCTCATCATGAAAATAAAATTGTCGAGGAAATGAAAAATTAGATCTGTTTAGCTGAATTTCTTGCACAGTTCATCTTTTCTCTTTTTCTCTCTAACGTAAAAGGAAATAGGAAAGGTGAACCGTGCAACAATAAGTTCAGTTAAAAAGGACAGGCCTATTATATAAATTAGAAAAGAAATTACTTTTTATTCTCAATATTTCTTGACTTTATTTCTATAACGTAATACAGTTTATTTTCAAAATTTAGATTTTTTAAATGTTAAATAAAGTGTTATTTCTGATTGCCGCGTGCCAGTTACTGTCGCCAAAAAAGTTAAAAGGTCGCCAACTCTCTTTTGACAACCGTACGTGACAAGCGCAACGTGAAAATAACACTTTTCAACTAGTTTGCGACGTATTGTAGAACCGGCTTAAAGAGACTGATATTCGCGCGTAGCGCGATGGACCAAATATGGCGGACCGTCTCGCTCTCTCCTCTCTCGCGACCCTATCGCGTTGTGCGTGACGTGCACACCAGCGCATACGCCGCATACTTGGATGTGGCCAGTGGCGGGCTGCGCCATAACGATATGTTTTGTTTACATCGGGTGCGCGACGAAGACAGCGATTACGACAACGGCGATTAGGATGATCGACGAAAATGCGAATGAAGGATCGGCGACCCGCGACCGTGGCCGATACAAAGGTAGAATCTTCTTGGTTTCCGTCCATTAAGGCTGTCAGATCGAGCCGCGTCACGCTCGTTGAGCATCCCTCCATCATAGACGTTTCCCGCGAAATACCGGTCGACGACAAACCGGACCGGACCGGCTCGCGACGTCGCGCGGAATCACAACGCATTTGCGTCCCGACGACCGTGAGAACCGTATCCTATTGAGGAGAAGATCGGCCGAATCGACGTCCCGCGGGAAACGTGATTGACGCCGATTGACGGCGACCGTCGCCGTTTCGCGCCCCCGGGAACATTCGAGAAGGAGCAGCGGAGCAGCTGTCACGCACGTGCGTCCTCCGCGCCGGAGCCTCGCCCCGCCTCCGAATTAACAGTCTCGAAGTGGCGCCAGCGATCGAGGAAGCGACCTTGATTGTCGTTCTCGATCGGATGTCGACGAATTCGCCGAGTATGGCTTTTCTTGCAAATAATTTCTCACGGCTCGGTGAGTATCGAAGCATTATCGAAGGACGTGAGCCTCCGGAGCCTTTTGAGATTTTACAGTGAACATATGACCATTGGCGTTCGGGGGGTCGATTATGTATCCTGAAACGAGGTGAAAATTACCGCAGTGAGGAAATTTACTGCAGTATCTATGACATTTGTCGAAATCTAATAAATCCTGTTCACTCGCGTGTCATTTTTACCTCGTTTCAAGTTACACCCTCGACCCCTCTAATTTAAGAGAAGGATGAAGAAGTTTTACGAACGAAAAAGCGAGTCGCAAGACTATTATGATTAAAATAAAGAAGAAAAAGGCAGAGATAGAATCTAATTGTAAGTGCCGATGCTGTAAAAGTGTATTTCAAATCGATTGTCGCGAAACATCAATTATCTTCGTAGAGAGACGAACCATGCTGTAGTGCTGTTGTGATATTCGTCTTGAATATATCAAATTATCGAAAAAAAAAAAATAGATTTTGCATTTCGGGTAATCAGTAGGTACAACTTCAGATCGAATCTATATGTTTGAACGATCGAATGCGTCGCGATGCGGAACATTTCCGCTAAAGTTCCTTTTGAAATGCAGTTCCAGTTAGAAGAATAACATCGTTATTTTTCTTCCCACGAATTAATCTTACAATAAACATATCTTCCCCGCAAAAAACGCGGGAAAACGAGATACGATCGTCGAAGAGCGATCGCGCTCGGCCGCTCCCGTCGCGTCTTCATCGCGTGAATCGCGTCTCGTCGCGTCAAATCGCGTCTCGCGTCGCGTCGCGTCGGCTCGCCCGAGAAACGGAAACGTGGGTCGCGCCGCCACCGCTAGGTGTCGGGCCGGGCGCACGACGGTCTGGCTCGCTGTGTGGACGGCCACCATTGTTGAAACACTGCTTTGGTTGATGCCCCGACGATTTTTGGGCCGAAAATCGTAAATTCGCCCGTGCCCGCGGCGGTAGGGCCTCGTTGCGGTAGGTGCGCGGTAAACTCCGCTCTCGCGATCGCGCCCGCGTACGTGTCTCGCCCGTCGAATCGTGCCGAGCGAACGGGGGGCCGACGATATCGCGGGTACGCACGTCTCGGGGGGGCCGACCGTCGTGCTCCGTCTCGTCGACGTCGTCGTCATCGTCGTCGGTGTCGTCGTCGTCGTCGTCGAAGGCACGGTGGCGAGCTCCACCGTCGGTCAGGGAAAAAAACGCAAGTGAAATCGCGATCATTGTGCGCGAGGGTGAGGAAGGGGGTCCGCGGCGCGTTCCGGCGCGCTCTCTCGCCGTCGGCGCGGATCGTTTCTGTTCCGTCGGTGCGTCGTTGTGCGGATTGTGTCGCTGGCGCGATCGGCGCGGCGCGCACACCGGATCGCGCCCACGATCATCACGACCACGACGTGTCGGCGCGACATCGGAGTGTGCGGCCGCGGCCGCCTCCGTTCTCCCTGCCTCCCTGCCGCCGTCGTTCGTGCCTTCTTTCCTCCCGTCGCGCCGCTCCGGCGCTCCCGTGATCGTCGTCGTCGCGCTGTGCCGCCCGGCGGCAACGCGACGCCGTGCGTGCGTACGTGCGTGCGTACATTCATCCTTCGCGCATTGTATGCGTTGCGTGCGTGCACGCTCATGCGCTCATGTGTATGTGTGTGTATGTATATGTGTATACGTGATACGTGGATTCGCTGTGCTGCTGGCGCGCGGCGTGAAAAGCGCGAGGCACGCCGGCCGTCTCGTCTCGTCGCCGCGGTATACCCGGTGAGATTACTCGCGCGGTGAATTCGCGAGCGGCACCCGCTCGCGCGATGACACGACCGACGTCGTGCCGACGGTGACACGCGGCGGGTGCTCCTTCGGGAACATCCGTCGGCGCGGATCGCGGATCCCGCTGGCACGGGTGCTGCCTCCTCCCTGCATCTCCCTCTCCCTCCCTCTCCTTTGTCCGTCCCTATCACTCTTTTTCTCGCTCGCGCGGTGTGCATAGGTGTCCGCGCGACGACGCTATATCGATGTGTACGGCCGCGCAAGTGTACAATACGTTTACGACGTGTACAATACGTGCGGGATAAACGTGTTTGCCGTCGCTTGCTTTCGTGTATGTACATTACATCCGTGTGTGTATGCGCCGTACTCGCTCTCTCTTTCTCTCTCTCGCTCGCTGTCTCGATATCTCAGTTTCTCTCTCTTCCACCCTCCGAACGGCGTGTACGCGCGGTGCGTGCCGCCGGAATCCGCGAGATGCACGCGGCCGATTCGCGGAGGCAGCGATCGCGAGCGAACATATGATACACCGGGCTGAATGTCACCAGGAGCAACGTTGACATCCGCGGAAAACGGCGACGAGCCGATTCCGCAACCTCGCGGTGCGGGCGGACCGTTAGGCACGTTCCCTCCGGGAACGATCGCCGTCGCGACGTTTCTGCTCCGACTTTTACGGATCTTCTCTATCGTTCTCACTCTCTCGCCTTTCCGACATTGATGCCTCGATTGCCACGTTACTTTCCAACAAGTGTCGTTGAATCGGCGATAGGTAGCTCGACGCACCTCTGCGATGCCTTGAGAAAAGAAATCCGCGCGATGTTGGTGCTCGTCGCGAGGTGGAAAATCGCGGGGTACGTCGATCACTGACGAGTCGCCGATACGCGCGGCGGATACTTTAATAGCTGTTTTGATGGTCCACGTCAATGGATCGTGTGAATGAAATCGAGTACTCTTGACGGAAGAGGACGGAAGCGTGAATCGTGTGCCTGTGTGTGCGTTTCAGAATAGAAAGACACAAAAACATATCCCGTGTTTCTTACCTGTGACTCCGTCCTTTCCCTCGAAGTACTCGCCTGTACGCCTAAATGTTTTTTACGTTTTATTCGTTCGTACGAGTGTATGTAATATTACATTCCCAGACTGCAAGCTGCTAAGTTCCGATCTGTTTCGCCTGTTCTGTCCGCAAGGGATATTGATACGAAGGCAGACTTTTGTTTTCTTATCGATAAAAATCAGAAATCAGATTTCACAGCCCAATGATATTTAATTTGTTGCTTAAATTCCTGGAATCTCGTGTCGTGTATTAGCAGCTTGCTCGAGTCGGAGTTTGTAATATCGCGTGAAAATTGTGAGAATTGTAGTAGAAAGTTTCCTGCGATATGTCTAGATCGGTAAGAGAAATGTTTCTGTTATGATTACAGAATCTCTGCGAACGTCTAAGCATATATCGCCGGAAGGGAGGTTCGATAGGTTTCCGGATATAGAGCGATATTACCACTATTGTCAAGATACAAATGAGAGAGATAAACGTAGTCCAGACCTACAGTATGGTGTGAGTTGTCACGACTCTTCTATTGTTTCCAGCAATGGTAAAATACAATTATTGTGCTATTATTTTTCTGTATGTGTTCTTTATTTAGGACCAAAGCGATCCGCAGAATTAAACGTTTCTATGTTACAATGTAAATTGCAGCGTCATTTGTTTCCAATTGTAAAATAAATCTTCATGCGAATATCGTCGTCTATCGATCTGTTGCTTCCTGACATTTTAAATTATAGCAGCTTGTGTTATTTTGCCTTGTAATATGATGGGACCTGTGGTGGATGGTGAATCACGATTAATTTTTGTTTCCAGGACTACATGTATTTGACGTTGCGCCACAATGGGCGCTACCGAACAATTTTATGCAGTGGATCGACCTGCAAGCATTGGTAGCACATAATACTGTGGAGGACATTGTTGATTTATATCACAAAACGAAAGATACCACGGAATCTATTAATCTAAACTCGATATATTCTTCAAACTTATCACCAACAACACCATACGATGATAGGATAGTGAATTCTAACGTACTGGCTGGTACAGTTAATGAATCACTGTCCAAAATAACGGGAAACCTGCAGAAGGAACAAAAGAATAGGCTGAGCAACTGCCAGAAGGATTTCGGTGAAGGGACAGACTCGCTAACCATCAGTAAAACGACGGAACCCACGTATACGTTCGTGAAAGATAAAATCAAAATTTTGTCCGAATCGCAGAAAGAAATTTGTTATGACGCAAATATTAGCCTGTTCAGTTGTGCGTCGAAGCGTTCAATCGATACGCAAGGTATTGGATTGAAAGTCACGTCGGACAATATTGAGCACGGTAAAGAACCTTGTGACCCCAATTGCATCACTTCTGTAGATAACGAGCCACTTGATTTAGTAGTAAATTCGAAAGGAAGTACACAACGCAGCCATACTTACAGTGAGACGAAAGATCGACCTTGCGATTATCCGCATTCGTCAGGTGTCGATAAGAAGATCCTTCCAGCAGATGGTGCCATTTCAAGACAATTAGACCATTCCCCTAATGTACAGAGTTTTTATAACGCAAAGTACAAGACAGTAGATTACGGTTTATTGAAGCTTTCCGATTTAAATGAGTTGTCATGTAATTCGGACAAAGGTAAAGAATTATTCAAGACCATCGGTAAATTGCATGCCAGTAGTGGTGAGGTAAATGGGAAGGTTATATCAAACGGCGATTTGAAGCAAGAGAGTGTGCATGTTCTGGACAAGTACGTCACGCATGTATTGCCATCACGCTTAAGTGGCAGTAAATCGACAGCATCGTCCTGGAAATATTTACAGTCGAATGTCAAATGTAACAATATCAAGAAAGAATGCTGCAGTGAGGAAGAGGTACACAAGTCAGAAAATACCGATCTAGTGGCCGCCTGCTACCCGAGATTAAGCAATTGGGCGTGTTTCGAAATGTCAGGACAGTATCCAGGTCATAGCCGACCACCGGTTGGCACACCTCCACCGCAAACTGTCTGGAACCATCTCACTATGACGCCGGGTCAAGGTAATTTTAATTTCAGGATATTTTTAATGCGACAAATTAATTAATGCAACAAATTAATCATGATGCGTTTTCAGCTATCAATATGCACCCGACAGCGTTGTCCGGTGCTACGTTGAGTCCAGCCGGGTTCTACACACATCCATCCATGGCACGAGCGTCCCATCTATCGTCTCAACTCACTCCGCAACTTGCTCATACGCAAGCACCACCGACATGGCATACACCCACGGTTCCCTCGAAGAGCATCACGCCGGCGAACACGCCGGGCAATCCCCTGTTCAATTTACAAATGTTGGTGGACAATCGGCAAAATCAAAATCAATATAGAAATTCGCCTGGTTCTCAGAGCACCTTAGATCTCTCGTCTACATCGGAGATCACTTCGGAGAATTATTCTCGGATAACTCAAGATATTCCCATCAGCTTGACTGCGAGAAATGTGGATAAAGGTAGTCGAAACGGAAATATAATCTCACCACCGATACCGCTTAACGGGGAGACTTCGTCGGACAGCGGAATCAGTTCGTCCGTACCGACGCCAAACTCCGTCAGTGAACCAGTCTCGCTGTCGACGAAGGAGGTCACCACTCCTAAGATAACGGTGAAAAACTTCGAGAGCAATCTAAAGGGAGTCGCGAATCTTCATGATAAGATTAAGGAAATGAATGTAGATAATTTTACGCAGAAAGTGATAAATTTGCCGCCTAGTGTAACGATAGAGAGGGTGGTCGCGGACAAAAAGGAATCCGAAGCTTCTACAAAAGCTAAGGATACGTTGAGTGTTATCGCGCAAGTGCCAAGGAACGTCTTACCTGTTATAGTCAATCTCACGTCCAAGATGGAGAAAGATGTCACGGACAGTCCTAAGCGAGAATCGTCTTCTGAGAGGGACAGAAAGCACGAGGAAACGAGCGTGAGGTCACCTAAGAACTTGCCGAAGAGAGGCAAAAAGGGCGTAGATTCTCTGTTGGAGAAATTAGAAGGGGGGAATAAGAAGCTCGGGAGTACCGAGAATATCGGTTCGGTGATCGTGATGCCGGTAGAGGAAAAGGACACGTCCAGCGTTAAAAGTATGTCGCCGGAGAGGCAGAAGTCTAAATCACCGACACGGGAGGATGAGGTCGTATCGCCGGCTTTCAGTAATGACGACTCGAACGACAACACCAAGCAACGTAGGAAACGAAAACTGGAGAAACCTGTGAGGCTGAGCAAGGACTCGAAAACAGAGGTCGAGGATATGGAACTTGAACCCACGGAACCGACGGAACCGAGGATTATCGACCCGTTATTGGAAGAGACAACCAGTTCCACAGTGGCGGCCGACGTTAAAACGTCGGAGGAGCAGATCGCCAGAGAAGTGGACGAGAGAATATCGGACAAGACAACAATGGACGAGATCACGGAGGAAATATCAGAAGAAAGTCGACCGATTCGAAGGCGGAGTAGTAGCGAGGAAACCACGGCTAGTAACTCGACACTGACAAATCAGAGAACGCGAAGAAAATCCAGCGAGGATGTATTGTCCGAATTCCCGAAAGTAATAAGTCCAAAGGATACAACGGCGACAGCGACGACAAATCCTTTTGTCGAGGTCGAGTCGGAACTGGCGAAGATGTTCGCCGGAATCGTGGAAGCGGATCCGGAGGTCAAAAATGAAGAATCAAAAGCGGAACTCGTGAGCGCGCAGATCCAAGGCGATAGCACCGCTGTGAAATTCGAAGGTCTTGAAAATAGTATTCTACCGATGACAGATTCTCAGAACGTTCAGAGCAATCCCATCGATGTTTCCTCCACAGTGGACACGAAACTATCGGGGAAAAGGGGTAAGAAAGGGAAGATGCAGGGTGGTAAGAGAAAGATCTCTAGGTCGACAGAGAACATTTTTGGCACGACGGACGATTCTCCGCCGAAAGAGGTGAAGAAGAGACGGACATCCAAAGGTTCGAAGAAACAAGACCAAGCTTCGAAGAAAGCGAAGAAAAACACCAAGATTGACGGCCTGAGGGAGATGGCGTATGATTCTGGTTCGAACGCGAGTTCGATCAGGTCGCGAGGGCCAGTGGTTCACGTGGAGGGGCCAAGGGACAGTCCGTTGAGTATCCAAGTGGTTAATGCACCACGGGAAGAGGAGGAGGAGAAGAGCAAAGAGAAGCGGAAAAGCGTCGGCAACGGAAACGGAGGCCGAAGCAAGAGGCTCAGTCATCAAAACGATTTAGATTACAGGGGTACGTACATCTACGAGATAAACAATTATTTCTATAATTTATTACTGTTCATTTTTAGAAGATTTACTTTATCGCTCATTTTTGTTATCCGCAGGTAAAGTCAGTAGAGCAGGTCTCTTCAGTTCAACGTTGTCTTCGCGATACGACGCGCATACTACGGACTCGACCTGGGTCTGCGTATTTTGCAAGCAAGGTCCACATTCTGTTATACCTGGAGATCCGTCCAGACCACATCCGAATTTGGCCGGACCGCATATCGCAACTGGAACGTACACGGTACATGTACATTCTCTTTGAATGACTTAATGCTTCGGTACGATAGCAACTCGATACGTCTAATTTGTGACAAGTAAACGTTATTCCTGTATCTGATATAAATCCTATTTTTATAAACTTTATCCGTATTGTATATTGTATTTTTAATTCTATGTTTATGCTTATCTGATTCTCTCATATCATATCGAACATGATCACGATTTTTATGATATTCAAACGATAAAAAAACTAAGTTTTTAAAAATGACATTTGACACTAAATGCAACGTCCCATTAGAAGCGAGAAGTCACGCACTAACAGTGCGAATAATACGGTAAATGCCTGTGACAGGTTCCAGCCGGCGTGTTAAGCGATTTATTTGGACCATATTTGATCGGCAAAGAGCGGTTGGAGGATGGCATTTTATCGGCCGACGAACAAGAAATTACAACGGAACAAAAGAAAGGCGGCAAGAACAAGAGGAGCTTGAGGTACGCGGGTCTGGCTGACCAGTTTTCCGCGAAGATGGGCAAGAAGAAGCGGAATTCCGTTGAAAGTAACACAAACACCATTTTTACGGGTATGACTCTCCATCCCGGCGGAGAGGAACAACGTTGGGAGGTGTGGCTTCACGAGCAGTGTGCGGTATGGGCGGCCGGGGTGTACATGGCGGGTAAGTCAACATCAGAATGACGGAGGTGCACGTAGAACGGCAAGACAACGGCAGCGAATATAATTATACTTACGTACAGCTCATAAGTAATGTGTAACGAAAATTGGAATTGTGTTTGGCAGGCGGCAGAGTGACAGGATTGCAAGAAGCTGTGTGGGACGCCGCTAAATCAGTATGCGACGCTTGCGGCTTGACAGGCGCAAATATTGGTTGCGTGAAACGTGGCTGTAAAGCTGTCTCGCATTATCCGTGCGCGCTGACGAAAGGCTGGCACCTCGACACAAATCAGTACATACCTAAGTGTAATCTTCATCGAGTTACGTGAAACTGCGGTGAGTCTATGAGCATAGGCTAATATGGAAGTAGGTCGTATTCACATTATATCACACTGAGATCCGGCTTTAATTAGATGCACCGAATAATGGGCAATAATGTAAGAGACTAGGTATATAAATCCGTTTATGACTGAAGATAGCCTTACTAGTTAGTAAGGTATGTTCTAGTTAATAAAGGAGCAAAATATCCTCATGCGAGAAAATCAGTTTGTGTGTAACGTAACCAAGTTACGTCGCGATCGAAACGTACATAACGGATGCGAAAGAGTAATCAGCGTATTTATAAATAGATACAATTTAAATTAAAATACTAAAATATATGACATTATTGTTGATTTGATATTCTATTTTTTTCTGTTCTAATAGATAAATCCATTTTTAAATCGATTTTTTTTTTTGACGATGAATTGGAATTGTTCGACTATAAGGTGCTTTGAGATTGCTCCTTGCATTATATTATTTGACGCGTAAATGTATCATGAAAGCATAAATGCAATTATACTAATTTCCAGACATCAAGTTTAGAATCAATATGCTCGAGAAAAATATCTTCCGATGTACAAGATGTTTAAACGGAAACTCTGTCAACTGTTTCTGAGAATTATAGAAAGGAAAAAAAGAGGAATGAAGAAATAGGTATTTTTCTTCGTGATTGAATTGAATTTAATTTTCTTGGCCTATGTGGCCTTGAACAGTGGCCTTTTCGACTTTAATATAAAAACCAGAGATAAAGAGCAAGATTTTTTTTTAATTTCGAATTTGTAGAATAAACGGTTCGCTATATCGAGGAACAATGATAATCAAAAATAAAGACGTTTGCTTTTTTTATTCATGTTTATGAAGATCTAAAAGTATTGCCGATTTTCTTAATAACATCATGTACGCAGGAATACACAAATAGGGCATATTGTATTTAATAATATCGACATCTGTAAAATTGTGGCAGCAAAAATCGAATGCATTATAAATATAGTAAGACGGAATAAGTCAGTAATGTAAGCGAAAATGGAATATTTTCTTTTCTTTTTCGCGAAAATTCAGCATGTAAGGCAAGTGTTCTCTGATGAATATAAAAAAAAAGAACTGTTTGTATATATAGCAAGAATAAAGGGACTATTGTATTATTAAAGCATCATGATTATACTTGGAAGTTTTAGAAAACTTTGTATGTATTGTTTTTGGAAAAAAATATAATACATACATATGTTTCACGACAAGTAGCAAAGTAGTTTGATATATTGAAGAATTTGATTTTCTTTTTGTTTATGTCGCTCCATGAGTCATTAGCTCATATATATATATATATAGCTTAGCACACACGATCGTTCATATAAAGTCTATTTTTCGTTACATTTTGATATTGATATTTCTTTTGCAGCTACTTTATCCTGTCAAATTTTTATTTAATTTTGCATGTTATAACAAGTTGACAATTTCTTATAGAGAAATATTTTTGTACTCGCATCAAGCGAGATGATTAAAATGAGAACACTTGTAAGACTTTAGTGCCGCTGTATATAATATAATATAATATAACAAAGAACACATCTCGTTGCATTCAGTGATGCGTTTTGTATCGCGTCACATTCACTGTCATTTTATCATCGGTCGTGAAACCAGTGATTCAGATCCAATGTCTCACATATGATTCATTGTTAGTGATTAAATTAATAGTTTGCACATTATTGTGGAATTGTAATAATTATATTGCTGATTTATATACATGTATATTTTATATTAATTTTCTTTTCATATTAATATGAAAATTTATTGTCGTCATCTTTGCTGTCATCATTGTTGTCGTCATCATCGTTCTCATTGTATTTTATAAGTGTAAGAGAGGCAGGTTTTCGCTACGACAAATGTAAGAATATAACAAGCGATTCTCTTACTACATCAGGGAGAACTAGCAAAGATCAAGAAAATTGTATAAAAATAATATTATATAGAAAGATACAATGTGTGTGTGTGTGTGTGTGTGTGTGTGTGTGTGTGTGTGTGTGTGTGTGTGTGTATGTATGTATATATATATATATATATATATATATATATATATATATATATATATATAATATTAATTTGCATAGAAAAAAGTATATATACATGTATAACATGATATAATATACATATATATATACATATGCATCTATGTATGATTATATACATATGTATGTATGTATACATGTATAAATATACACCACACAAATTAAGTACATATTGAAAATAGCCGTCACGTCTCCCACACAGCACAGAGTACGATAAATTAGGTATAATCATTTTTAAATAGTAACTATATATTCAGAGATGAAGATAAAATTATTGAGCGTAAAAAAGATTCTTTGTACATATATAGTGCGTAGCAACAAATGTAAAAAAGAAAGACTATCTCTGAGAGAACCTTTTATTTAGAAGCTTAAATCATATTTTAAAGAAATAGTAATAAAAGGAATGACACGTTCACACTTCAGTAGAAAAAATGCATAAAGCCTAATTTTCTTTTTGTGAGACTTTTTCGAGACGGTTTCTGACACTCCTCGGCATTAAGGGTGGTCTTTGTATAAAACGGACGGATGCAGCCAAAAAATACCGCTTAGATGTAATAAGAGAGATATGGAAATGTAAACGAAACGCTTATAATCTACAATTGTGTATGAAAGGGAAACAAAATTTTATCTTAGACAGAGTAACTGTAATATTAATCATTACTTGTGATACAAAGAGAGGAAGGAAGAAAGGAAGGAGACAAATTCTGGAGTGAAAACGATGAGCGAGATATATATTTCAGCTCGTTTTTTTTTTGTCGTCGAGCGCACATGGCTTTGCGTATACACGAAGGGGGTTCGCGGCGTGCGTCCCCGTGTACAGTAGAACTTTTGTAGCATGTCAGTAATATAGCGCTGTGTACATTGTCACTTAGGCATGTCTTGCGGATAGGTAAGGTCTAAGGGCAGTTAATGCATCACCGAGATTGTAGAGAAAGAAAAGAAAATCCCTTAGGAAACCTCTCCGTCCGGTCCCTCGTTCCGTACGCAGAGCCGTGCGCGCCGAGACGCGCGCTGCGCGACAACAGGCGTCTTTGTCGCGTTTATTATTATTATCTTGACGATTTGTATAAATGGGACATACTTGCGGCTTGTAAATTGCACGTTAACGAGTGAGAGGCGTAGGCGTTGAGGCGTCAAAACGAGATAAGTAGTCGAGCGCAGGGAGAAACCTGAGAATATCACGATGCCTAAGTAATTTGTATAAAAAAAAGAAAAAAAAGGACGAATCTGTATAGTAAGAGACGAGAACGTGTGTTGCGTCATATGTGGACGAAAAGGGAAAATAATCGCGGCAGCGACAGGGTCGCTATGGTGAAAATTGGCAGCAGGTAAACGGAAGCATCATCGTTAGGGGCGAGAACGAGAGGATTAGGTATATCTCTTTATTCCTGATCTTCGCGCGTATACTTTAAGTCTAATTCGTTTTTCTTTTGTTAGAGTTTACTTTTTCCTTCCCCCCCCCCCGGCTCTCACCGCTCTATCTGTCTCTCTTTCTCCGTTCTTCTTTTCGTCTGTCCTGTCGTATTCCTCTTCTTTCGCGAGTCGGATAGATGTACCCAATCTTTCTTTTTTGTGACCTGGTTTAATGTAATAATTATTAAGAGAGATATTGGTTAAACGCTATTTAATAATACGGAATGGTAGAGAAATCGGCGAATTGTATTTGAAGATCAATACAATAATACGATTAAGAGAGAAAAAAATATACATCTTTGTGTAATATAAATATAATAAATAATAAAACACGATATGTGCGCCTGCTGTGTGTATTATGTGTATGCGTGCGCGCGCGTGTGCTGTAAGCTGTCTAAGCGAAGTTCTCCTAATTCTAAATCCCGACTGCTCCTGTTGTAATAACGAGAATTTTTCACGGTCGTAACGATGATTCGCGCGTTGTTCATTAGTGCAAAATCTTTTGTTATAAATCAACGGGCTTCGCGCGTGGTTAGCGCGAATTCAAAAAAAGTTCGCCGTGCACCTAACGCCCTCTCGTTAATTGCCTTCCGGTTCTGGTTCAGAGGTATTTCCTGATCGAACGAGGCTCAATTTCAATAGCGTCGCTCGAGAGAATCGCTACGTCGCGTTTTGATACAGATTTCGAATCGCAGTTGCGGAACGCGTCAGCAATCATTTATCGTTCAAAAGGGAACTTCGCACGGGTCTTAACATTAAAGTACGTAAGTGCGTCCGCTTTTATTTCGAGATCATTTTCATGTATGCTGATTGCGATGCGCCTCGTCTGACTCGTCTCTTCTACGTTACTTCCTCAGAAATGGACGCTATTGGTTAGCCTCATGGGACTAACCAATCAGAATGATTCCGTTTTCCGAGATTTCCGTCTTGCATGGGGAGGCACCCTAAGTAGGTGAAGTAGGTAGGTTGGCCAGCCTGACATTTTTCGCGGCAAGCATCGCGTGCGGTTGTGGCGTGCGGCCGGTGCGGCGGCGGCTCGCATCGCAGATCGCAGTTCGCAGTTCGCACTTCGCACTTCGCAGTCATTCGAAGAACTTCACACAGCAAGAGAGAGAGAGAGAAGCGTGGCGTACAGGCGAAGGTGGTCGCTGTGCTCTTGGACGTTGAAACGACTGGTGAGTACTCGCACTCCAGAACCTGCTCTCGAGTTTGCGAACGTCGGCGTCGTCGGCTCGCGAGTCCCGGGCAACATCGCGACGCCTAAAAAAGAGAGGAAGCGGAGGTGGAGGAACACCGGCGATCGCGTCGTCGCCGACGCCGTCATCTTAGACCGAACCGCCGAGTTGCGACCGATTTCGCGAAAATTTTCACGCGATCACAACGAATATGCAGCGAGTGGAAACAATCAAGACAAGGACACGCGCGCAAGTTATGTCGCGCGGATGTCTTCGCCGCGACGTGCGAGCGAGAGAGTGATCACGTGGTACACGCGTGCACGCGCCGATTATTCAATTCTACTAACGACTGCAACCAGTATGCAGCGACCGAGATTGATCGAAATAATGATACACGCAACGCTGATCACGCGGATGTTTTCGCCGCGACGTGCGAACGAGAGAGCGATCACGCGGTGCGGGTAGTTGCATGCGATCGCTTCGAGGTTGACGCGATCGCGCAACGTGGCGGTCGTTGAGGACGAGTCGCGGCGTCAAGACAAGGGCACGCGCGCAAGTTATGTCGCGCGGATGTCTTCGCCGCGACGTGCCGATGCGACGTGCGAGCGAGAGAGCGATCACGTGGTACACGCGTGCACGCGTAATGCGACGTGCGAGCGAAAGAGCGATCACGCGTGTGGTCGAGCGAAGGGCGCGTGCGCGAGGGACGGGATCACGCAGGGCGCGAGTACCCGCGCCGATCCGTCGACGTGTAAATGAGAGCTGATTGTTTCCGCTCGCTGCATATTCGTTGCAGCTCTCATTTACACGTCGACGGATCGGCGCGGGTACTCGCGCCCTGCGTGATCTCGTCCCTCGCGCGCGTGCCCTTCGCTCGACCACACGCGTGATCGCTCTTTCGCTCGCACGTCGCATTACGCGTGCACGCGTGTACCACGTGATCGCTCTCTCGCTCGCACGTCGTCGCGGCGAAGACATCCGCGCGACATAACTTGCGCGCGTGCCCTTGTCTTGATTGTTTCCGCTCGCTGCATATTCGTTGCAGCTCTCATTTACACGTCGACGGATCGGCGCGGGTACTCGCGCCCTGCGTGATCTCGTCCCTCGCGCGCGCGCGCCCTTCGCTCGACCACACTAGAGTTTATTAGGAACTCTAGACCACACGCGTGATCGCTCATTCGCTCGCACGTCGCATTAGAGTTCCTATAATATAATAAGAGTTAGGACAAACCTGATATATTTATTTTTTTCTTTTTTCAGGAATCAGAGGAAGAAGCAGAAGAACTTGAAATTTTAAATACCACTTCGACTAACGAGCTTCAGACCCTAAAGGTGGAAATGGATGCTATTCGAAAAAAATGAGAAAGATTTAGCGAAACGTTTGCAGGAGTCAGAAGAATCACGTAGTGTGTGTAAAAAGAAACCTTTTTACACGCACTACGCGATTCCTCTGATTGCTACAAACGTTTCGCTAAATCTTTATTTATTCGAATGGCATCCATTTCCAGAAGAACTTATCAGAGGAATCGCGTAGTGCATGTGAAAATGAAGCAGAAGAACTGCAGGTTTTCCGTATTCAATAATTCGTTAGCCGAATTCAATAATTCCAAATACCATTGAGCCTCAAAACACTTCTATAGGTATTGTATTAACTATTAAATATTTCTTATTACATACTAATTCACACAGCTTTTTCAATATCATTAAAATTGTTATTAAATTATATTCTATAAAATAGAAGTTATGAATCTCTCATTTATTCTTATTAGTCATTACATTTCCTTTTTAATTTTCAGATGAATCCTATGAAAAACAGATACTGGGGACACTGTCGAGTATCAATTGGAAAATGGACCAAATATTGAAATATTTAAATGATCGTAAGATGAATAATGTAATGGAAGAAGAATCTTTATTTGAAAAATTTAAATTTCCCATACGTTCAATGGAAGAACTTCACAATGTGGAAGATTATTTAAAAAATGAAAAAAGCAAGAAAGAAGTTGGAAGTTATTGGGATAAATTTTAATAATATAATAATATAAGTACTAAGTAGTAGTTGAGTTGTAGTTTAATGTAACAGAAGTCTTATCACTCTTTATTTTAAACTTTTAAGGTGATGGAACTTTCAAGATTTGGAGGAATGAATGTTAAAATTATGGTTAAAAGAATAATGGAGAAAATTTTCGCTGATATCTTGGCTGCAGAATTCTCTTGGCTAGGATTCAAAAGGAAACAAAATTTGATTTGATTATTTCTCAAATAATAATAAGTAAGAATTCTACAATTTATATATATAATATAAATATATTATAAAACTATATTTATAACAAGAATTTTGATAAAATAATGTCATTTTGTTTTTTATTTTAAACAAATTTTTTCTAATTTTTTTTTTCAGAATCTGTAATGAAAGTCCATATAAACACTACAGCATTTGAAGTTGAAAGTGCCATAAAATTGTGATTGGTCAAATCTAAAGGAAGAATGCAAAAAACACAGAAAATGCTCGATTACTATCTGTCTAAGTACATATACATGTGTGTTAAAAATATATAATTGTAAAGTGTAAAATGTATTAAGTTTTTATGCATTTACTCTGTACAATTCTCTTGTCACTCTCTTTCTCTCTCTCTCTCCTTGAGTTACAATATCTAAATTGTATAAATAAAGCACAAATTGTACGAATACATATACGTATTATTTATTTCGTACAAAACAAATAATTTACACAAGTTTTATTCCTTTAAATATATATTTTTATAGCTTCTGATTATATTATATAAAATATATAAGACTATATATTTGTGACCTGACTTATATTGCACTGTTTGTCTTACTTATTTACTAATGTTAATCTCACTAATATTGCTCGGCATGGTGTGTACAATTTGTGCAACTTACGCAAGCGATTCTCAAAAAGAAATCTCGTTCAGTTTGGAAAAAATATCAAGATGCGCATGAGATTTAATTTTAGAATTGCAATTAACATATGTTAGAGCAAAGTTAAGTTACATTCGAACAAAGTTAGAATTATGCTAGAAGATACAGCTAATCACACATTTATAAGATACGTATAATAAAGAAATACAAACAAAATCACTCATAGAATAAAAATTAATCATCGTCTTTCTGTGCGGAGATTTCTCTTGGTATAATTTACAATATATTGGAGCAAGCCTGAATGGACAATTTTTTTGTTCAACCGCTGCAACGAAATATCAGATGAAGAAATTATGTGAGTATTACGTTAAAGCTACTTCTAGCAAAACTGTTCTGACTAATTTATGAGGTAAGTAGAAAAGACACAGAAAAGGCAAAGCAGCTTAAGACACAAGAAAGCGGAATGGCTGGTGCCGGTCAGTCGCTGACTGGCTGTGCCGAGTTTTGTTTTAGAATCTTCAGTATACCGGTGCGATTCGCGGAGAAGACGAGGGACAGCCTCTCCTCCACCTGGCGCAGCGGTGTCCTGTTCTGCAAATTGCGCACGTTGGTGCACGCACCGTGTCTGATGAGCAGGCCGACGGACTTGACGTTGCCAGCCACGGTCGCCAGATGCAACGGCGTGTCGCCGTTGTGATCCTTGGCGTCCACGTCGCAGGTCGCGCAGTTCAGCAGCAGCTTCGCCGCGTCGACGCGGTCGTTGAGGCACGCCAGGTGCAACGGGGTACAACCCTCCGGCCTCGTCGTCACGTTCACGTTCGCGCCGGCGTCCAGCAGCAGCTGGACCATCCTGGTGCGACCGGTCGCGCTCGCCACGTGTAACGCTGTCTCGCCTAGGCCATTGCAGGCGTTGATCGTAAGCGCTCGTTGCCGCTGCCGTTGCTCCAGCTTACCTTCGCCGATCGCCGAGCACCGTTCGCAGTCGCAGAGTGGGTGATGGCACAGACACAGATTCGCACGGGCGCCTGGCGCCCGCTCGCGATAAACTTCCAGTCCTAGGTAGTAACACGCCAGGCATACGTCGCCGTCAGTTATCGCGGCGAATAGCTTATCCATCATACGATGTTGCATCGCGTTGGCGTAGCTCTTAGGATGCGACGGGCTCTTATTCTCCAACGTGGCCCAGCGACGTTGCTGAAAGGGCACCGATTGACGAGGCTGTGCGAGGATACGCCGCTGAGACAGGGCAACGTCGTCGCAGATGTTGCTCGACGTCGCGTTACATCTGAGCGATTCGGCGATGGTCTCGCTGTACGTCACCATCGACGGGCTCTGACCCTTCTTGTTGGTAATCTTGCAGCTCGCGCCGTACTCCAGGAGGATGTCGACGATCGCGCAATATCCCCATCTGGCCGCGAGATGCAGCGGCGTGTCGCCGTTGTCATTCGCGACGCTCACGTTGACCGGCATCCTCATGTGTTCCGACAGGTACAATAACGCCTTCACGCAGCTCTAGTTTTCTAATTTTTCTTCGCATATATTAAGTAACAAAAGATCGATAATTTTACCCACGTTAACAAAACGATGCAGGTATATTATTTATTAATTTAATCGTCAATTAATCGCCCTAACATCCATTTCAACCGATCTAGATTAATCTTAATCTCGGATCTAACTTACTTTTCATCTTTTTCTAGTTCTAAGAATTAGAAAAGAATAAAAAGTAAGTTAAATCGAGATTAAAGTCAATCAATTCTGCACTGCTAAAAAGAGTGGACATAAGACATTCAAAATGGCGACGAAAAACTTTTCACGCTCGCGCGCGCTCGATCATTTCGCCCGGATGTCGGGCCGCCGCGAGCCGCGAGAGGTCGCCGATGTACCGCGCGAGTGTTTCGCGTTCGCGGCGCGCGGCATCCCCTCCCTCCGCAGTTTGCCATCGGACGTCGCGCGGCGTGGACGTGTTGTCGCGCGCGCGCTCGCGAATGTAACGAGGGAACGGTTGTGAGCTCGCGCGGTATCGCGCCGTGAATATATCGCCGCCGCAACGGGGAATTATGTCGACACGGAGAAATGGGTAACCTGGCGACGCTACTAGTGAAGTTCGGTGCCGCGTTCCTCCTCGCCTGTCACGCGGATTACAGCCTGGCCCAGGACAACGCGACGGGTAAGTGACAAGTGACGCGACGAGACGAGACGCGGACGCGCATCGCCGCGCGTTTTCATGCCTCGCGTGACAATGCCCCCGCGTCGGCCGGCCACGCACGTGGGGCCGCGTGTATGTACACACAGCCGGACGTTTCGGTTGTTTAATTATGCGTTCGGAGACGGCCCGAAGTATGCTAACAATGCGGACCGGAATTCTTGCGTGGAGAGAAAATAAGTCGGGAACGCAAAACGAGCTCCCTTCGAAACGGTGGATATTTCAAAGATCGGTTAACTAATAGTGTCATTTTTAAATAATTTGGATCGTCCTAACTGTTATTTGCATCGGCGACTGTCGAAGTATTAGGGTACGAATTAAAAGGTACATTTTACAAAAGAGGCAGGTATAAGATAATTTTGAAACTATCAAACGGGATTATTCGTAAAATATCGAAAGATTTCCTTTTTTTTTTTAAATAGAATCGTTCTCTTCGCATTTGAATAGATATTTTCATATTTAAATACAGTATTTTTCTTTACTCCGAAATATGTAGACGTGAATTTGTCGAAGAAAAATGAGAGAAGTTATGCTCCGATCCGACACTTCGAATACGAGTCTCTCGGAAATAAAGCGCGACGGGATTTCGTCCTACATTTTCGACTTGCTTTCTCACGTGGAATTATCCGCGATCTCTCGATTACGCCATCAATAACAGATCGTCTTGTATACATCACAAGACGTTATACGTTTTCGTGGTTCGTAAGCGATTACGTGCGCGCACGCTCGGTGCAAAACGCGCGTGTCTGTACGTGTTTTTACACGCGCGCGCGAACGTGTAACATTATTTTACAACAATGCTGCGCCGCGCATAAAGGAAAATCGCCGATCTTCGGTCCGCGCAACCTGAAAATCACGCACGATTCAATTCGTGACCGTGAAATGTGACTTTTTTTTTTAACTGTGCCAAGTAAAGTCGGCATCTCTATGGCTGGATTCGGGGAGCGTGCTATTAGCGCTATTTGCTTATTCTATCCTTGTTTTAAACCTGATGAGCGATAAAGATAGAATGATGCAATAGCGCTAATAGCGCGCTCCCCGAACGCAGCCTATATCGCGTGTTTAATTTCCCTATCGAAATACATCGGGGAAAAAACACGCGTTTCGCTCGAGATACTTATCGAGCATACCGATAGTTAATGTAGACGCGAGACGCGAAGATCAGTTAATTACATTCATTAAACATTATTAACTCCTGCTTTTTTTCCATACGTTCGGTATGCGCGCCTGGTGTACGCTCGGCCGTTAAAAATTTTGCATGCTCGATCCGTTTCTTTGAAAAAATTTCAGCGAGTAGTTCGTTGCAGCGAGGTACGATCCATTTCGGAGCGCGGTATCTCGGAGCGTATAGGTATCTAAAGGGTCTCATTAAAGTTGCATGCATGGAGATTAAATTACTATGCTTCATCAACAAACTTCGACGCTATAATTTCAGGTTCACGGTATATATCTCGAGTCTTATAGAAGTGCCTGATCTCATTAACTTGATGAGCCTATTATATGTTAGGATTACTGCAGTGCGCAGAATATTAAAGCATATATATTATATTCTCTCTCCGAGATACGGGCGAAAATCGAGTTGAATTAACCAACGGTAATTAATTGAGATAAATTACATTCCAGACGTAACATATTAAACGCAATTCCTTGCAACACGGAAAATATCCGAATGAAAGTCACCTTTTCGACACTTTTCCGTTCAATATCAGTATTTGCGTAATTATCGTAGGTTGGCACCGAAATTTCTTTCGCGTGTTTTCGCTCCTGCAACATTTAGCGTAAGTAATACCGTATTCAAAGCGACAGCTTCATCCTCCCTTGAGCGTTTAAACTACTCTAGGGCTTAATTACGTGCCTTCTTAAGTTAAGAGACTTCGCGTCCGTAATAACTGTCGAGAGTCGCAGCACTGTTAATATTAAAGGATGAAATGTAAGCCAATACCTTTGAGTTAAATAACATTTTGTTATTTTTAACTACCATGTGTGTCGTACTTAATTATTTTAATACTACAGAACAGTATTGTGACTTCATTAGTTTAGTTAAATTAATGACATATTGAGTAGAAATAGTGGCGACCTATAAAAATGACTCAAATTAAGTATAATTTAACATTACAAATTTAACAGTAAGTGCGTCACGTTCGTGGATCCTTGCCGCTTTCGTGGCGTGTCAACAAAACGCGAGCGCGATAGGAGGAATGCGTAATCGCCCTCAGACCTGTTAATTCCATTCTGTGTTTCACGTGACTTCCTGAATTACAATCGCCTCGCCTATTAGACGCTTTAAATTTTACGAACGTTGCAGTTAATCGTGAAAAACATGTAAAGTTTCTAAGAATTTTACATGTAAACACGTTAAGTTTGCGCCTTCCTCCAATTTCTTGCTTCAATGGCCAGAAACTACATATTTATTCTATTTAGAACTATATAGAACTATTCGAAATAAAGCCACTGCTTTCAATAATTAATAAGTTTCCGTGAAATAATACACCAGCGTCTTTGACAATTTCTAAAAGGGCGATGTTAAAACGGAGTGGGCGAGTAGCTGCGGATGATTTTAGCAACATCCTCGCGTGAGGGAGACTATCTTTTTGGAGCGCTCGGTTTCTGTTCTGTTTATTTCTGCCTTTGTGTGCAACGCGACGACGGCGGCGTTCTCGCGATCTCGCGCGTGACGGACGCCGCGTTCCTTCCTGAAGGCAAGCACGAAGCGCGGTGGCTCGACCATCATCGGCCGGTGGTCGGCCGGCATAGCCGTCTCAACCGCTAATTGTTGCACAATGCTCTCTCGCGAGTTCACAGGTGCATTGCACCAGAAATCCTCTCCCGGTGCCCGTTCTGCTCGCCTCTCCCGTGCTCGCGCCGCCGCTCAATGGCGTAGAATATGCCACGCTAGAGAAGGATTGCGAAAACGTTTTGTAGCTATCCTAGGAACATGACGGATAAGAGATCTCGTCTCCAGCGAGATCTCTTAATTTCTTAATCTATACTGTAATCCGTAAAGCGCGAGCTTCCATCGTCGTTTCTATTCGCAATTGAATTAATTTTTCAAAAACCGCGGCAAACAACGTGCTACGCAACGAAAAACCGGTCTCTTGCTGATATGTGGCTTTATGCTTAAATAAGGTAAAAATAATTCGAAATGCAATTGTAGCTGGAATTATGCAACGTTTTTATTTGAGCATTCGTGAAGGATACAACGTACTTTATGCTGCACATTTAAAACTCATGCAAGATTATTCCTTCGAAGACCCTCTGACCATCGCTCGATGCAATTTCCTACGTTGATTAACTGACGCAATCATGCTTCGATCAGAAACGCTAATAAGTTTTCGCCGTTTTGGCGAATCGCGGAATGATAATTGCGTCCAGGTTACTCCAGGGGGAGAAGGTATGAAAAGTTCGCTTTCTTATTTACGCCACTGGTGCTATCGGAGCGCGATTAGGTCGATGTGTCTGTCTCGTTTGTGGAAGTGAAAGGACGAGAACCGTTTTCGCGTTTGCCCGACCGTGCTCTTATGTGCCATGCCGTGAGCAACCGCGACTTAGAAAACTCAGCCGCGATCACGGCCCTGACCGGTAGGAACCTGGCCGCGCCGCACAAAATTGTATGGCAGGATATTCCGGCGATTTGCACGATCGCACCCTCCCAAAGTTCATTCGAACGTACAGTCTGTGAATGCCCAGCTGAAGGGATTCGACCCTTTCATGCACTTCGGATGTCGAAGTGAGTCCATACGCTTTGTATATTATCTTCCTATTGCAGATACGGGAGGCATGCGTATACTCGTTGAAAGTTCAATCTTTATTCCACGATCGTCGGATTAGATATAAACAACAATACAGCGCGTACGAAAACTGCTGGATATTTCGTATAAAGATTTATTTACCACATTGATCGCGAACTGTAATACTTAAGTGCGATTTATGTCGCGTCGTTAAGCACAGAGATTTCTTTGCTATTTACCCCTTTAATCACTGTCACGGTACGTCGCACCGTGACGTATATAAATTTTCCTGGCCGTAGTTTTCACTTTTATCTTTTCTTTGCCAAGACGTTAATGATCATTCCGTTCCGCGTATAAAATACAGAATTGCACGCAATATTAATTTCATGAAGGATCAGTTGAAACCCAATAGTATCAGTTGAAACGAACTCTCGTTAAAATCATAGTGTAAGCGTAATGCCGAGTTATTTTCCACCGGTGAAAGTTTAACGATCACCGTCGTTTTATTAGGAAAATAAACGTTCCGGCCAAGTCTCGATTAAATTCCCAAAAAGGCATAAACGACAAATGGGAAAATCTGGAATTGCCGAGTATCTACTTTTAAGACAGGAAATTCGTCTTTATCTTTACGTTAAATAATAAATTTATAGCCAGCGATTTAAAAGCCAGAGTCACAGTAAGATTCAAAATATAATATAATTTTAAAACAGACAGAACTCGGTTTAAAATTATCCGCAAGTGTATGAATCGAAGGATGGAACGTTCGTCGTTTTGTATCAATGACGGTGAATAGCAGATCGTTTGAAACCGGCTTTAATCGTGCGACAGTTCGCCGCGGAATACTACTCTCTTCCAAGTTTCCGGTTCATTGTTACGATACCGTTTCTGACGCGAACGCAATTTCGCAATCCTCGACCTCTTCCTTCCTCTTCGCGGGGCGCGCGCGCGCGCAATTCACGGATACGCTTTTCTGCATATTACATTGCTCTATACCGTGCTCATTTCCCCGACGCAAAATTGCTCTCTTCTTATCTCTCTCTTTCATTCCCGTGCCGCGTCCACTGGGCCACCATGTCCGGGATCCGCGTGCGACACGCGTCACTGACGTGACGTCGCCGTCCCGATGCGATGATGAGCGGCAGCATCCTGTGAGCTCAATGCGAATCGACGACGGCCACGCCGGTTAGCCATTATCGCGCAGATGAGATGATTGGCCTGGAGTTTTCGTAATTAACGCCGATCGCACGTACCATCGCCGCTCTACCGGTTATATTGTTTCGCATACGAGCGCGACGAGTTATGTTCCCGCAACGCGCGATCTATTAACACTTTCGCGAGCACCGCCCCGATGAAAGGCGAAGTACGCGAAACGCTCGTTCATCCTTGGAAGGAAGAGAAGAATTCCACGTATTTCACCGTTCGGATATAATTATCCGTGCGACGGTCCCGCCCGCCGTCTCTGAGAACGATCCTCCTTGATTCGAATGTTACCTAACTTTGCGAATAGGTCACGTAATATCGCTCGTGTAATTATGAAAGTGTGTTGAATCGTGTATTCTTTTTTGAGACGGTTAAATTATCGGTTAAATCTATATTACGCTATTGCGAAAATATAGCTTTAACCATCGTTTAACAGGATGAAATACAGATTCTATACGTATAATTTATAAATTTTTAATAAAGTTACCGCTTCTCGAGATAACGGTAAACGCAACGACTTATCAAAATCATCGTAGCGGAATGCTTATCAATGGCACAATATTTCCGGGAGAGTCACTAGTCCGCACGTTGAGTCATCAGATATGCGTCTGGCTTAATTAGTATGATTAATACGTAACTTTCAAGATTAGCTGGATTAAGGGCGCAACAACAAAAATAATCTTTTACGTGTATTTAACTTGTAACGTCAGCTATAGTATCACGCGTAAAACTTGAAAGATTTTACCCAGCGTAAAATAATTCAATGAATAACAAAATTGTTTATACCTTAATGAGTATATTACCTAATAAGTATCATTAATGAATGTGTTAAAAGAGTTTGAACTCATGAATATACATACGTTTAACAATTTTAAATATGTTAATTACCTCTAATGAAGACAATTTGTCAGTAAATAATTAATATTCAATGTACAATTATGACATACAATTTAATTAACTTTCTTTGTAAAGTGTTCCACTTGCGTTGTTTTCATGTTTAAATATTATCACATTTCTCACATCCTCGTTATTTAGTCGTTTTTAATTAGCAGACAGTTATTAATTCCTGGGTCACCTACAAATGCCAATCATTAGTATTTGCAGCCTGATTGGGAAATAACGATATGAAATATGTCGCTATATAGTACATGTTGCATTAAGTCAACAAGTAATTAAAATGTAGAATTAATATTTCAGATGTTCAAATGAGATATTTAATTAAATGGACTTCAAACAAGTCCGTCTTTCATAATTTATATAAATTTAAAGTGATAATGAGAAAATTATTAGAATTTCTACAAGTGCATACATTTTCGTATAAATATCCTACTTAAATGTAAAAGCTTGAATATAAAAACTTTCAATAATACAATAAATTGGCATATCCTTACACTGTAATTTCTAGATTCATGTTATCGCAGTAAAATGATTTTTTGATATGACAATTATATTAATATATTGTTGCCCGCAATCGGATTTATGTAATTGCTCTTCGTCGTCGATACTCTTCATTTACGAGCCACGAGGTGAAGCAAAAACTCTCCGTACAAGTGTCGGCTGCGGCTGGAAAGGTTAACGGAGCGTTCGCTCGTGAGATCTTCTTATCTCGAACCTTACTCGATCTCCGGCGAACCGTAGGTAAGCGGGAATCCAGACTTTTTTGACCGGTATATACCGGTCCGGGTGACGGTTCCGTGGATTAGAGGTGGGGTATATGATAGTCTCTCTTCCCTCGTCTCTCTCTCTCTTTCTCTCTTTCCTCCAGAGAGAGCAGCTCCCATTTGATTTTCTAAAGTACCGTTTTCTTCTACGAATCTAGCGCAATCCATCTGTTTCTCTGTGCAGCGCGCGGAGCCTCTGCTACGCCGGGCTTGCTGACGCTTTAAATTCTCTCTCCTGTGTGCCGCGCGATAAAAATTAAATCAGCAAAGTCAACATACTGTGCCGCGTCGCGACATCCATCTCTTCTCTAACGGATATCATCCGTGTCGAAAGAAACGCGCTGAGTTTCTTACAGCCAACATCGGTAGAATTCATGCTGCGCTCTAATCAGGAACAGAAATATACTTTTAAGGCGACGCTTCGCGTATAATATGATGAATAATTTAATTCGAGTACATTAAAAAATTGTTTTAAATGTTTCTCGCAACCGGCATGATTTTGGGGGATTGAATCTGAATAAGAATCGCATCGATTGTTCCTTGATTCACCGCGCAAACGGCCAATAGAGCGAGGCGCGGTATAACGGTATGCGCTAAAGTCGCGAGTGCAACGAGCGCGATAATAGCGGACGCCGCTCGCGCGAGAAACCCGTATCCGATGCAATTTTAACGTGCTCTTTATAACGCATCGCGCGAATCCGTGATTTACTCCTCGCTGCGCGCGTCGTGACATTCGCCGCTGCACCACAGAAGCCGGCCGTGAAACCCGACGCACGCAACGTTGAAGCTCATCCGGGCAGAACAAAAGTATTATACTTGATTGAATTACGGAAACGTTCCATGCATTTTCTTTCCGTTTGAAAGTCTAGTAGATTAATCTGAGATGCAGAAGACGCGCGTTAATTTTACTTGGAAATTATTGTACATCGACGACGTCAGAGTTTTACGCTTTGCTACGTTACTTTATTTTATACATTTAGTTTAGTTCAGAACTATACGAGAATTATTTTAAAATAAGTCGAATTGTAGAATTTTTTTATCTTGTTATGTTAGTGAGAACGTTTGTTCACCTTTGTTCGAATTTAACCAATATTTCTTGGTTTTAAAAGGCAGTACCTCTTTCTGGATACTCACATTGTCAAATTCGTAGAGTCAAATTATAATACTCAATTTGAGTCATTTTGAACCACTCCTATAGGTCGCCACTGCTCATACTCGATATGTCGTTAATTTAACTAAAACAATGTTAATTTAACTAAACCAATAGAGTTAAAATAATACTGTTAATAAAATAATAAATTTCAATACACATGGCAATTAAGAATAACAAAATGTTTTTCAACTTAGGATATTGGTTTAAATTTCATTCTTTAACATTTAACAATATATGTAGAACTACAAATCTCTTGAAATCTGGCAAAAACTATGAAGTAATCTTTCGTAAGACAAAGTGAGACGTGAACCTGATGGCATTTCAGTTTGTTCTTAAGCAATTTCTTGCTTTAACTAGCCAGAACTATTATGTTTATCCTATCCAGAAGTATAAAACTATTTGACATGAAGTCATTCTCAAAATAATTAACGAATTTCTGCGAAATGTTACGCCAGTTTTGCACATGCGCGTTTCATAGAAATAAATCCGCTGAACAAGAAGCGGAGATTCATTTGAGGAAACCGCGATTCGTAATCGTTTTACATCCTGTGTACTGAAAGCAAAGTGGCTTTTACACGTCGCCGAGACCAGACGTGCGCTCTTTCGATGCAGACGCTATTACGCGCGCTCAGAAGTGCCGCTCTTCCGACGTGTTCGCTACGAAGACAGAGAGAAAACGCGCCTTTATCGGCTAAAAACGTGTTCCCTTTACGAGCCAGAAGGCGTATACGCGCGCGCGGGGTCTTGCTATCGGCATCCGGTCCGTCCATTTCCGTCCCGGCTCCGGTAACGCGGTGATGAAACATCTGTATCCTCCTCGTCGTCGTCTTGCTCGTCTCTTCGATCTCTCCCCTTCCTCTCTCTCTCTCTCTTTCTTTGTTGCCTTTTCTCACTATCTTGTTCACCCGCGATTAAAGTTTTCACCGCAATCTCGTTACGAGACGCGCGAAACAATGCCTTCTTTCATTGCACGCTTGTCTAATTTGTCCAGCTTATCGAACGTTGAACAAAAGAAATACATTATTAATTTGTAGTTATAACGTCGGGTTTAATGTCATTTACCGTGCTTTGATGTAAAAAATGCATTATTGTATCTTGGAACACCCGCAGCAGAAAATTTGTCGAATTAAAAGACAGAAACGCGTATTGTTACGGAAAGTAGCTCGAGCCGTGAGAGATAACGAAAGAAACGTTTCGCGATTTCGCCATTTCCGCCGAGGGAACTGCGAGAAGGTATACGCGATGTAAAAGGTGAACGTCATGTTTCTCTCATGTCATTCTCATTTCGGCGGGAAACGAGCGAATTTGATACGAAGTAAGAACGCTTCAAAGGCGCAGGTAATCGTACGCTACGTCGTGACCGCATAGTTTCCCAATCACGTCTCCACCGTGACATCATCATTACTATCATCGCCGTCGAGGTCTTGCGGTTCTCGTCATTATCCGCCGGTTATCATCGCGACTTTCGCGACTTCGGAATCCGCGAACAAACGGACTTCGCATCGCGCGCCTCCCCGAGTCATCTCCCCCCCGCATTCTTCTTCTTTCGCGCGCGCGAGCTTCTCTTGCGGAAGTCACGAAATGGAACGTTGACGAAGAAGAATGGCTTAATTTCGCTTTTGTTATACTTGTCCGGGAGATTTCTCGGCGCGTGCACGTGGTTCAAATTAGTTGTGTCTGTGTTTTGGAGTCGCCGTTTCAACAATGGTCACCTGCGTTTCCGCGATACGATCGATAGAGCACGAGGGGTTCGAGGGTGCGTGCCACGCTCGTCGCGTGAGGTACCTCTTCGGCCTACGAAGGGTTCCTTTCTGGCCGAACCATCAACCAACCCGTATGCGCGCTGGTCGATATCGTTCCTTCTTTCACGCGTGTTTCGTTCGGTGGCGACGCGAGCGATGGATGCATAAATGGTACTTAATTTTGAAACGAAATATTCGTTAAAATATATGTTACCCGTGATGTGTTGCTTTTGTATCGAGGATTTGCTGATAGTTTCCGGAAAAAGCATACATACAATATATATAAAAATAAAAATGAGGAAATATAATAATGTAGAAAAGTTAAAGAATTAAAATACCAAAACACATCTTTCCGATTTTATTTCGGATGTTAAATTTCGTAATGTTAACGTTCATTCTCTTTTACTTCTGTGAATCTAGCATCTTTACTGGTTAAAAACAAAAATTCAGTTATATAGTGTAATTAAGTGCTAATTTATTACTCTACAGTCTCGAATTTATTTTTCCTGCCAATTCGCAGAAAATTGTTTTTACATTAATGGTTAACACACAATTTTCTACATGTAGATTTTCTGTTACAAGCTACCCATATGATATTACAATCATCTTTAAAGTCAGAGAATCACGTTATATATGAGTTTCTTTAATTCCTTACGTTTCAACAAAATTACTACTTCTTGAAAACTCGCAATGCTTTCGCAAGAGAGCAGAAATATATTTTAATTGCAGAAGTCGCATAGTTAGCGACTATAACAGGTACAAGTATAGATGCTCAAGCAAATGTTTACTCGATTATAAACAAAGGTGCTCATACTTATGTATACTTCGTAACACCTGGCAATGAATTATAACTGTACATTGCTGGCGGGGTCCCTTCGCGATATAGAGGCATCGACATTAACCAAGTTACGTAATGGCCGATTCTCTATACCTTTCTCGACGAACGACGACGGTACCCGTGGTGCATGTCGTTCTCTCTCCATCTCCGCGTGTTTGTCTACCATCTCGTTGTGTATCGACGGGCCCCGCGCTCGGGCCCCGTTCGCTCGCACGCGCGTCTCGCGCGGAGGAGTAAATCGCGAAGTACAGTTATCCGTTTGTAGGAGCGCCGTAGAGAGGACTTGGGGCGATAGATACCCGCGGATCGCGTTAGCTCTTTCAGCACCGCGTCTTTGTATAGCGGGACCATGAAACATTACGGGAAAAGGATTAGTAAATTGTCGAAACCTCTCGATATTAGAATATCATTGGGAGACATTCCGAAAAATTCCTGTATGAAAATATCACGTTTATTATAGCTATTGAATGTGGAAAGTTTGAGTTTGTGAAATTATAAAGCGCTTTGAAGCGAATAGAAAACCAAAACAAGTACATCTTGTTAAAGAAAAAGTAATCTTTGATGAGATTATGATAGATCGCGTTCTCTCGTACAAATTTTCTATTCATGGTATTGTTTATGTTCCTTTACGATGTTTAATTTATTCTGTATCCTGATTTAAAGTTTAAAGTACGTGCTTGGAATTATAACGGGCATATCCTGCCGTTTTAATTTTCATTGTTTATTAAGAGCAAAATGTGGCACGCATTTAAAATTCCTCGCCAAGAGAAAATCGATTTTCAGACGTTGGAGTCGAGAATAGAATCATACCACGTGTGCAGTTTTCTTTATCAGTCTTTAAGACTGCTGTAGATTAAATTAGAGATTATTCCGCAGCGAACGTACGCCATGAAATAGTCTTTTTGTGTTCAGAAACGACGGTAAACCCGTTGTGCCCTCCGCGGCAATTAGCTTCTTTCATCTATTTCAATTTACGTTGACCCACTTCTGACGTTTAACAGAAAACTTGCTATGGACCGGACGGTCCATAAGTCGCGCTTCAGAAACGAGTTCGAATGCATGCAAATTGGCCAGACCGGGTCTCCCGTTTTTCAATTTTCCCTCCCGATAACGATCGCGGATTTAATTTCGAATTATTAAACGCATTTCGACATCGCGTCCGCACGCTTTCCCAGAGTTTAATTGGTCTCGTATGCATTAGCGTCGTGCAATAACATTTCGCGGTTCGTTGCGACAACTTCGCGAAATAAGAAGGAAAAAGATGAGTAAAAGGAGGAGATGCGAGAGTATATTAAGTGCACGCTCGATTCGATGTGGCAATCAGACGGCATGATACGTGCTATTCGTCGCGTCGTGCGAAAGCGAGGACGTTTTGCAAAAGAGGAAACGTTTAAGAGTTCAAGTATGGCAGTTCAAGTCCGATACGTTGCATCGTCATTTCAGATTGACGAATAGCATTGAAAAAACGAATCGGATTTCAAAATTCTTAGATCGAATTGATTCTGATTGAATTTATACAGGATTAATCTTATAGTCGTCGGAAAGTAATCCTATAATCAATTACTGTAAATAAGTTTTTTTACCTATCAACTGCGTTTAATCACCGTTGCTAAAAAAATTGCTATTCAATCACGCGCCTACGAAATTGATTTAAAACAAAAGAAATTTGCGGTCGACACGTGTGTATTTATCTTTCATCAAAACGGCATGATTGAAAATTTTCGTGGATTATATCGCGCGGAAAGATTGAAACAGATTTCGCATAGATAG
The DNA here is from genome assembly GCF_030848805.1 of Temnothorax longispinosus. NCBI lineage: Eukaryota > Metazoa > Arthropoda > Insecta > Hymenoptera > Formicidae > Temnothorax > Temnothorax longispinosus. The sequence goes on along the minus strand of NC_092369.1, from coordinate 13,567,393 downwards.
GCGAAGCGTTTATTGATCGTAAAATTTTCAGTCTGTTTAGTACGTATGTACGTGTGCGCTTTGTGATTTAAACAGGGTAACATATAGGTAGTGTAGCAGTAGTGTGCAATTTTCCATTTAATTGCTCGTTACTAATTACCGGTGAACTAGTGGATTTATTTTCCTTCGGGCATGCTCTTAATTGCCGAGTATGAGTGCATTTGTGTTTTTCAAGAGAAAACCGTTTTAGAGGGAGCATCCAATTTGTAGAGTGTAATGAATCCTCGTTTTATTATAATATTGTACCAACGATTCGAAAGAGAAGCATTTTCGTTTCTCGCTATTCTATTTCACATTCGATGCCGTACATCTCTGAAAAAAGCAAAAGAGAAAACAAAGAGAAATGAAAGGGAAAACTTTAAGCACAGACAGAGATTGTTTCTTCGATTTTCTTACAATGCTTTCGAGTCGAAAATACGTATCTCTTCTATAATCACGTGATGTCGAAACGGCATATTTTAATTGCGAGGCATAATCGCAAACATCGTTGGATTCTCGAAGCAGGCGTTACGTAAATGAGCCGTAATAACCAGACAGTACGAATAATTAGTGTCTCGTCGGCTGTGAATTCGCTCCCGAGTGTTTCTCGCGCGGGAGGGAGACGGGAAACCGCGGAATTAAGTTTCGCAAATTCACGGGCCTACCGCGCGCGAGACAAGGGGGGCGATCGTGCGCTTTCTCGTAACGACGTTCGCCCATCGCCCTCCTCGCGAATTCGTGCGGGATATCGGAAAGCAAGAGCGTTGCTATTCGGGCTAGTCCGATACAAGTCATATTAGACACGCCCAGTGACCAGGCCGGTTTATCAATCGATGCAGTTCGGACTTCAATTCGACTTTCGTCGCGTTAAAACGAACAATATTTTCTTACAGGTCACAAATCTCTATAGAACTTTACGATACAAGAGACAATACCTATTTCAGATCACACATATATTTCAAAGGATAAAATCTCGGATAAAACCGATCGTACGTAATGCAAAAATTATCGATCCCCCGATATAAATAATTCTTCGCGCAGAAGAGAAAGTACGAAATGCCATCGTCGTTGTATTTTCAGCGCGATCTTTTAATCAGCGTATGAATGGCGTCTGCATATCCTCGCGACCGCGAGAATGACAAGTCTGAGCCAAAGTCCGCTTATGACTTAGCAGGGGGACTTGGCGATCCCGCGAAGTCGCCGAGCGATGGCTATGCGCGATAAACACGTTTGTTCATGGAAAATTAATTTTGCTACGCTTTCACGTCGCACGTAAGCACGTTCACGTCGTGATTCCGTCCTGTCTGATGCGATTTGAGCGATGAGCGCATCGTTCGCATCAGGTCACCTTGTGAAGACCTTACATCCGTGACGTAAGGCGGCTCTTATAGGCCGCGTTATGACCTTCTGAAATTATGCGCGTGATATCATCGGGATGTAATCGAATTTGACATTTACCGACGAGTGAAATTCGTGAGGAAATTTCGCGTGAATTTAACTTATGTAATGGAAAATATATATGCGGACCTCTGATATGAGATGGTTCTCCGAGGCTCGAATATATGCCAATAAATGATTGAGACTGACAAATAATCGGCGCGCGGTTTGCTGAGTTGGAAAAAAGTGCAAAATTCACACAAAATATTAGGCTACTGAGATCCAGCCCGACCGAAGATGGGCGACTTCTTCTCTCTGCTTAAGTGATTGAGTACAGTGATATTTTAGTTAATTTTAGTAGTATAGATTATGACATTTTTCTTATTTTCAATTGTGGGACGGGGAAGGTGCGAATTTACTTTATATCTTGAGATATTTAAGCAATTTTGTAAAATAATACAATACTACTGCAATTAATTAAATGAATGTATGTTTTGGATAAATATATATGTTGCGTTAAAGTAAATTATTTAAAAATGTATATTAAATATATATTCTATAATGGCACGCACGAAATAGGTTTCAGCTTGACAAAAAGAATACGGCTATCGGATAAACTTGCGATTACCTCGCAATCGTATGTAGCCAATTGATTATGTTCAGAAACGACCTACTAGAAATCGTAGGGCGATAATTGCAACGTCGTATTATCTAAACATGGGAAAACGACGGTTCGCGTATCGCATTGCACACGTGCAAATGACACATGCGTGTGCGGGAGGCCCCGAGCATCTGCCGACCATCCGTTCGGTCTGCCAATTGTAGCTTGTTAATTTCACAGCGAGTCGTTGCCTCGCGCTAATTGAGCGCCTTGACGAATTTTAAACGGGACCAAGTGCCAAAAAGGCACGACGATCCGCCGTATTCGTTTAAGCCTGTTATTACTTGAGAAGGTCTCGTTTTAAAAAATCGTATTGATGTCATATAAACGTTATTATTTAACGGCAACCTTGGCACCGAATTAAGTTAATTTCCTGAATTTATTTTCTCATTATCTAATTATTTAGTATATTACGTACATTTAGGTGTCTTTGAAGAAGTCCCTTGAGAACGCTCGGACTTTTGTCCGTCTCGCTGCCACTGCACATGGTGCATCCTCGCTCGCTCCATTACCGTAAAATTACCGTATGCAGAACAACATTCGCACTTACCTGACGCGTTTAGTGTTTCCCGCGTTTCGCATTTTACTTTTGCGATAGAGTCGTTGCAATCCACGGCTTATTCGCCTTCCCGGCGGCCTTGCAGCGGTGCTCAATCGGTGCGCACTCGAAAGTGTGTCGACTGTTCGAATATCGAGCAGGAGGTGAATGTACCTGGAGTGGACCTGTGCACCAGACGGTCGAAAAACCCGCGTACATTCGCATGTCACCCATTAAGGTGGGTGCACACCAACCAACGCAAATGTTCGCGTTCATGTTTGTTTCTTTTGCGTTTATCTGCGAATTGCATTCGGCTAGATTCGGTCAAAATTCGGTATTCGCAGCTATCGAAGTATAAAAATATTGGACGGTACATTGATTATTACGAATGCAAGTTTCATTGCGTAATTACGGATTTAAATAAAAAAGGGAGAAAAGAAAGGTGAGAGTGAATGCCATCATTGTGCAAAAGTCGTGTGCAATACAGAGGAAATGACCTAGTAACTGATTAAAAAAAAAAGAACATGTAGAACAGTTTCGCAATTTTTGTAGAATATTTCTAAATGATTTTAAATTATTGTTACACAAAATTGTAAAATATTTAAGCAGAGTACAACGTAATTGAATTGTTTTCTTCAATCCATTCCCTCGTTTTAACTTCGCTATACACACGAAGAAGATTTATTATATGTACACCGCGATGGCGAACAAGCAAATATATCGTATTTCCGTCTACATCGCGCACGGACTTTCTTTGAAGTACCGCTTTATGAGTGAATCGATCCAAACGCGAATCGAACACCGACGAACGTTGTGCTCGCATTCGTCACAGCGTACTTACACATCTTTCGAATTCTAATAGCGTTGTTCGTTGTATATGCTTGCTCAATGTGCACCCACGAAAGTTAGATACACGTGCGAAAAAGCGTAGCCTCAGCATTAAAATCTGGAAACTATAAGCAATATTTTATGAGTTTTTTAACAATTTCTAAGCTTGTAAAAGAACTTGGGAAATCCTTCAACAGATTTATAAACGTTTAACATTTTACTTGTTGAAACGTTTTTGCTAAAAGATGTTGGAATATTTTATACCCGTCGGAAATTGTAGTGGCATCGTTTGCATTATGATAAAACCTCACAATAAAAGTGAGCTGTTATTTCTTAGAAAGTAACAACATCAATCGGTGTATCGTTTGTAGTTCACGCACATCTGATCTTCCATACGTGTAACTTTTATTAGGGAAAGTTTGATGCCACGTTTGAAAAGCACCGCAAAAGAAGGCTACATGACGAGCAATTTCGTGTTAGCGCTCGTAAATTGGTCAGCGTCGTAAACTATCCGTTTTACTTAAAAGGCGGCGAAAAGACGCTGGGAAGACTATAAAACGCGCGTCGCGAATATAATATCACGGGATTATTTTATTAATATAGTGCACATTTATGTGGGTCCGCCAGTTTCAAGTTTCACTTATATAATGCGCTGTGTGCTTTCGACGTAAACAAGGAACTAAAATCACGCGATATATTTGTCGGCTAAATGCACCGAATTAATATTTGCGGACGTGAAAAACGATCTCACGTAATCTATATATCTTCTGAATTGAATTATGACAGTTATCCGTCTTTGTCACTTTGAGTAACTTTAGCACATAACTCCTAAAGAGAGAAAAGAGAAGCCGAGAGCAGCGTCTTTCTCTTAAACGGAAAATTCTTTTTAACTTTCCCGTCAGCATTATTCCCAGAAAGAAACGTCTTAAACAAACCTTCGCATAATATTTTTAAATATTCTTCAATCTTCATAAAATTCGCACGTCAAAAAATGATTTTGAGGTCGTGGCGGTTTCTTCTCATTTTTTCAAAGTCTCTTCTTCGCTGTTGAGTACATTTCACTTTAGTCGAGAGTACATCCTACATTTTCACATGCATAATTTAATACTCTGCATCGAAGTAAATGATTCAGAGAAATTGCCAAAGGGAAAGTCCTAATCAGCGTATGTCGTCGTCGTCGCAAGAGAAGCGCCAGCGATCTGGGTTGAGAGACTCTGACGTAAATCACTGCTAGTTGGTATCATGAGCGCTGCGCCAATGATCGGCAATAGTGCGCCCCGATCGTCGGTCGAGGGAGAAAGAGAGAGAGAAGTTTCACCTGGCCAGTAATGGTACTTCCTGATAGTCAGGTGGAAGTACCTCGGTCCGACGCAGGCAGGTATAATACGAACCGTCAGGATATATCGGCCCCGACTGACCGCTGGAACGTAAATAGCTCCCAACGATCCGCGAAATATATCACCGGAATTTGTTCGGAACGCAATGATATAGCGTTCGCCGATAGTTTTTGTCGTGCGGGAACCGCATCGCGGAAGCATCGATGCATACGTCTCGCGAACTCCATAACTCTCCTTTTTGCGGCTCACCAGTCCTCTTTACTCAACTAAAAACACATCAGTCTTTACTTTTATATTATTCCTCATGTATCTTGGAAATAAACGCGCGACCGTGGCACTTTATACTGTTCCCCGTCCTATGCCTGTGTCTGTCCATAAAAGGAATTTTTGAGCGAAGGCTTTTTATTTGGATCTCCGCGCAGGTCACTTCTCGACTAAGCCGGTGTTTGTGAATATTTCTACCTCTCTAGACTCCTCGCTGTGGTCGCCTCTGGAAAAACTAGAAATACTGGAATAATTCTGGGCCTTTCCCGCGGACGCGACGTCGGCTCCAAATTTGGAAAGCCTGGAGATACCGTACACTGTTAATTATTAAAAGATGAAATTTAATGTACCTTGAGTTAAATAACATTTGGTTATTTTTAACTATGTGTGTCGAAATATATTATTTTAACACAAAACTCTATTGATGGTTTAAATTAACGACATATTTTGAGTAGGAGCAGTGGCAACCTATAGAAATGATTAAAAATAACTCAAATTGTATAATTTGACACTACGAATTTAACAGTGTATTTTATGATCGTACGTCCAACACTGACATATAGTTCGTTCCAAACTCAATTTGAATTTCTTTGACGAATTAATCTTCAATTAAATTGAAGCAAAGATTTTCTTGCTCGATCATTCTAATTTAATTGGCAAAAGAACGGACTTTATTCTCAACCGCCTAGAAAACGGGGTGATATTTTAATTGAGGAAAAGCCGAAATTGATCAAAGTGTAAATTAAATTCCTGTAATATTTTGTATAATATCTCCGAGCTCATAAAATATCTCGTGTGTTAATACCTGTTTACGCACGACATACGGAACTTTTTGACGGTTGTTAAACACCGTGACGAGACGGGAAAATTTATGTTGCACGGCGGAGATATATTCTTTAATGTATGTCGTGTTCATTTTTTATCCATCTATCTAGACGGCGCGGCGGCGGCGGTCGGATTTTTTGAGCCTCTTTTTATGCATGCTGTGTAGTACGTGTTCACTGTATGAACGCTTCGAATGCACTTTGCCTCTAATGAAACTTTTTATCAGAGATTACGGAAGGCATGCACTTCCGATACTCGATGTCTATGCGACAATGTAGCTTCAATATTGCGTCATCCTCTTCGATCTCTGAGTACATGATGAGAGGGTAAATGTCTCGACAAAGTAACGGCAATTTTCAGCCAATTTTTAACCAATATGTCCAATATTATCAGCGATTGCGTAATGGCAAAATAGATATCTTGGTGTCATCACGAGTTACTCTTACGCTTATTGGATAATATTGCGCTTTATTATGTAATGAGTTCACGAATAGAAAGTGCAATATGCGGATTGCTTTATCCGGTGTCTACATATTCGATTGCTGTGTTTTCTTTTGCCTTATAGGAATGCAGTATACAGATATGAAACGCAATTTCCACTTACAACAATTCAGATTCAACTCATAAAATATAGTTTTTACTCTACATATTTATCTATTTATTTTTACTGCGTTATTTTTATTATTTGTCTATCCTTTGCCACGTCTTTAATTGTTTAGAAAACATTCCAAGTAATGGAGTTACGAAAAATTTTAAGTATTGAAAATTTACTGTGGCTCGAGCTAATTAATGCACGCTTCTTTTAATAATTTCGCGAAGAATATCAACGTCGAAACTCGAAAGCAACGTATTTGGCGTGGAAAGATTTAGGTCTCGAGATTCTGCGAATGTAGGTGAGGAAGAAAGAAAACAGAGAGAGAGAGAGAGAGAGAGAGAGAGAGAGAGAGAGAGAAATACGTTACTTTTAATGCGTGTGTGTTTCTTACAAATAGTATGTTCTAACGTAATATGAAAAATACAAGATAGAATTCCGCAAAAATTTATTTTGTAAAAACTACTTGCATTAGAATTTTTTATTTAATATACATATATAACAAAGAGATGTAACTTAAAAAAAGATGCTATGCAATGAATACAGAAGAACCGCTTTTGAAATCCAAAAATGTCTTACGCGTGCTTTCCAAGATTAATTAATCCTTACTTTATTTTTTAAAAATAACAATGTATTTTTTAATCGAAGAATTAATCATGTGATAATTTTGGAAAACGTAGATCATGTCGGACAATTTAATATTAAACACTGTAACAATAAATAACAAGTTTAAAGAAAGACATAATAATGCAATCATAATATAAAAGAATATCTCTTTATTAGATTCTGTTATCTCGTACAAGTTCACTCCAATTATCCAGGTCTTGCTTTGTAAAATTTACGTATGTCGTAAAAATATCATGAAAGCCATTACTACATTTGTACTTTTGAAATACTTGGACTGAACAAGTTCTTTGATAAAACATCGAAACCCAGGCATCACGATTTCAAGAAGAATCTTTCGCGAGTCAAAGAAGCACGATGATTTCATGGGAAGCCTGCAACAATAATGAACAGGAAGTCATCGACATATGACAATACGGTAACGCATTGTCAGGAGATTCGAGCCTAGAAACGGGAGCCTTTAGGTCTCGGAGCATTTAGGGCCGTCGCCTTCGTTTCTTTAAGTACCCTACAAAAGATTCGAACTTCCAACTTCTCCATTCTCCAGGGCACGTATTATGGAACTTCGGAATGGATTTCGACCAGAATTATTCCGCTTGCTCTAGAAAACACAATAGAAATCTAATAGAAAGTAACTAAACAATTCCGATTGGAATTCATTTACCAAAGTTCCATAATACGTGCTCAGGTTTGATTCCACTTGAACGCACCGCTTCGCTTCGTCTCACGATGCAATCGTACATATAAAAATAAAAATAAAGTTCGAAACTACTCGATCAGGTTCGCACCTACTTGCGCGATACTTAAAGTCCCGTCTCTCCGGCTGTCGCGCGGCGGACGTGCGTACACCGCACACGCGTGCGTGCGTGCGTCGCGGACGCGAGTAACTGTACTCTCGCGCGTACCGGAGCGCATACGGGCGACTGACACACGAGCCTCGTGTGTGCTGTGCGTCCGAAAAGAGTCCATGCCCCGGGATTCTTTATGGGACACGACCGTGTGAATTTATCAATCCTCCGTAATTCGGCGACGACGTTTACGACGGTCGTTAAATACCGAATGTGAATCGACGCTACGCACGCGAGCCGGAAAGCTTGTCTCTCCGCCGATGCGTATATGTGGGTTAGTATTATAGAAAAGGCGTAGCGAAAAACGAAGCTGACGATGCGACAGGACGGGCGAGAGAGACCCACTTTAGTCGACTCGGCTTGGCGTTCAATAACGATATTGAATATCCTCACCGTTTCTATACGTTAGATATCGTAAAACTCGATCGCAATTGAAGCTCATCTCTCTCGTTTAAGTTGTATGATGTAATACTGATCAATGTTATTTTTTTGTATCTAATACAAAGGACGCGCGTTAAATTACATTGTATGAGGGATTATAACGTATATGATGAAACTGATTCTACGTTTTAAAATATCTCGGTTGCATAGGAAACGAGTTGAATTATACTGGAAAGTCGGCACACATAGCCATGTGTGCCTTGACGCGACATAATATCAAAGATTACTCCAGAACTCCAGACATATGAGTTATTAAGTGTAAGAAACGTCAGCGGTAGACAATGGACGGTCTAGTTAACTACACTAATTAATAACGAAAACGAGTGCATACGTGCAGCAGCTCCACGGCTGCAAACATCCACGAGTTCCTTTGTAAACGGTTGTTCGTTACATCTCGTGAAATTATCAAGTTTCGTGCTGAATAAAATTCTCGATATTACGGTCTACTAACAAACGAGACGTTTTTTCCTTCTCGGGGCTTTCCCGGGTAAAAAAAAACGACGGAAAAGACTTGTCCGCGGGAAGATGGAAAATTGCGCCGATTCGATCGCGTAGGCCGTTCGAAGCGGCGACTTCTCTCCTCGACCTTTAATTATCTAATTAAAACTCAACGATCGTAAACCGACTAACAGCTTCCCGACGACGCGCAGATGGACATCACGGAAAGTCGTTTATCGATGGAGACCGATTTGAAAAACCACACGAGAATGTAGCGCGATTAATTTTAAATCTGGAATTGAAATAATCTTTAAAAATATGAATTTCTTCTGCGATCGCATTTTTGTTATCGTGATATTTTTATTTTACGTTAATCTTTCACTGTTAAATTTGTAGCAAATTATATTCAATTCGAGTTATTCTTAATTATTCCTATAGGTCACCATTGTGTTTGTTCAAAAAATATATTGTTAATTAAACCAATGAAGTTAAAATAATACTCTTTTGTGTTAAAATAACAAATTTCGACACACAAGGTAAAAATAACAAAATGTTATTCAATTTCGAGGTATTGATATTGGTTAAAATTTCACTCTTTAATATTTTACAGTTCCAGTTTATCGACTCGTTCGAGTAACGCAAATATCCGTTTTTTCCTCGTCCCGAACTATTTATCAGCGAACTTTCAAAACTACGTCACGCATGACTTTCCATTAAATAATATTAAATTATCGGCAGTACTTTCCATCGAGATAGCGCGAGATAGAAATCGATCGTCGTTAACGCGAATAATAGTCATTCAATAATAAAACATAATTTCTTCTTGCGATCGTAAGATCCTCTGAAAGCAGTGCTTTCGTCGACGAATCGTCCGTCCGGCACATTTTCCGAAGAGCTGAACCATCTGTCAGCTCGGCGCGGCGAGAAAAGCGCATAGAAAGTCGATTCCCCGGAGGGAATCGCGCGTCCAGAAGTGTTCCCCGTCATTCGTCGTCGAGGGAGTCGTACGATATTGACGGTAAAATAAATAGGCGACCCCGTGATTTTTTCATAGAGCACGCTGCCACGTCGGAGAAGGGGACTCCGCGGGGCTCCGACCTAGTGTTCTCAACTTGGAGAATGTGTATGACCGGCCGCGCGCGGTCGTGTGCCGCGGTCGTCTCGAAGTGCACGGAGCGGGTGCGCGCGCGTTTATAGACCCACATAATCGAGAAACCAGCAACCGCATTCCTCATACACGTACTAATGGACCGCGGTCTCTCCCCCTTGTGCAAGCACGAGGTCTTTCAATTTTCTCGTTCGCTGTCCATCCGGCACTCTTGCGTGACCCCGCGTGATGTATATCTGGTCACCGAGCATAGAGGAAGAGATGCAACTAGGAAGAGAAAGGGAACGAGAGAGACGCATACGCCCGGGAGAGGAGAAGATACGCCAGCGTGATTACGAATGAGCGTCCCGCAATATGCCGCGATAAAGATGTTGTTGAAAAGCGTATTAAAAATATCGCGAGAATACTGCGAAGTATATCTTTCTTCAGAAGCAATGTATAATAAACGATAACTTAAGGTAGCAACGTCTAAAACGATGTCCAGGAATCAGCGAAAAAGGAAACAAGAATTCAATCTAATCAGAAGAATAGAAAAGAAGGGAACAGTCGGCAGAGAGAGAAAATACGCCAGTGAGATTACGAACGAGTGTCTCGCAATATGCCGCGATGAAGATGGTGTTGAAAAGTATTAAAAATATCGAGGATACTGTGAAGTGTATCTCTCTTCAAGAGCAGTGTAAACGATACTTATTGCCAGAAGATAATAACGCTTAAAACGATATTCAGCAAAAATAGCAGAATTTGAGTAAAAAAAGGAGGAGCAAAGATATTAAAATAATATCAAAGAAGTAACTAGAAAGAGAAACGGAACGAGCCGGGCCGAAAGGAAAAAATACGAGATTATGAAAGAGTCTCGCAGTATGCGCCGCGATGAAGATGTTTGTTAAAAAGTATTGAAAATATCGAGGAGTATCTTTCTTCAAGAGAGTAGTGTAAACGAATAAACGATATTAAAAGATGGCGATGCCTGGAGAACGATGTCCAGGAAAAATAGCAGAATTCCATCGAGAAAAAGGAAGAATGGAGATGTTAAAATAAAAACGTAATTGCGCCGATCGAGTGCCGCGGGGAATACGAGGAAAGTAATGTGCGAATCGAATTTCCGTCGCGGTTGATGATCCACAGCCCCGAGCAGTGGCCCAAATGCTTGACACACATAACGCGTAGCTGCACCGCACCTAGATACTTTTAGAGAATTTTATTACTCCCCGGCCGAAAGATTTTCCTGTTTACAAACCATCGCGTGTTGCATTATTCACGACTCCAGTAATCATTTGAATCGTAACGCTCTATGCATTCCTGAATGCGACGTTTCTGCTAAAGAAAAGTCGGCTCCAAATTGGCCGAAGAAAATCCACGGGTAAAAAGTGATTCTCTCTAGGTCTCGAACATCCTGTATATTTAATTTGCCTTGCAACTCGCGAAGCAACTGCAATGTACTTATAGAAACATCGGAAGGTGTTACGGCGCTAGAAGGTCACACGTAGAAGGGATAGGAAATGGCATAAGTGTAAGGCACGTTTGCCCGCAAACAGAGTAGCTACGACGCCACTCACACTTCGATCCACGTCTGCATCTCACGCCGTTATGTACTAAACGAAATGAAAACGGTCGCAAATGGGAATGTTAGGCGATCGCGGAACTCTTTTTTTTCTCTGGCAATGACCTATCGTGAGAGTGGCAGGGTACGTCGGTCAAAGTTGCCGAGTGCACCGACCTTTGCTAAGGCCAAGTATACGCTCGAAAGTTTAGCTAGTATATATAAGAATATCGTTCCCGGAGAGACTTCGCTCGCAGGTAGATCCGTTTGCGTTGAAAGACACTGTCAACTCCGTTGTATGCGGCGCAAACTTCCACCGCCGAGAGCGACTGCCGGGGAGTAAAACTCTAAAGTTCACAGTTTACACCGTGAGATTCCGACCCAAGTTTGGCGATCGTTAACGTCAACAGGAGCTCCGAGAAGTTTAGACAAATCGAGCAATTTCGAGCACGCGGTTCGGAAAGCGCGGCGAAATTCCTCGTAGAGGAGATCAATATTCTCGTTCGACATCTCTCTAAGCTATTTTTAAAGAACAATTCTTCACACGTTTCTCGAAAGCTCCCTGTTTCGATTCGATTAATAAAAGATTGCGTTTCACCAATTGCAGCTGGAGAATGCATCGAGTCCGAGACGGGATGCAAGAGATGCAGGGACGGGACGTGCGCCAGATGCGCCGTGCTGCTGTATCAGGGTACCTGCGTGCATACCTGCCCACCGGGCTTCGTCGCCGACTGGTCCACCCGGGACGAGTACATGGGCCGCATCTGTCGGGAGACCGGCTACATGTTCGGCCTCACCGGTAGCCAGGTCGCGATTCTGGTGGGGGTGGTCTCCGGCGCTACCATCTGCATCTTCATCATCCTCTGCGGCGCGATAGTTGTGCATCGGCGTAAGAAGAAGGCGGCGAAGCTGGCCCAGCAGTTCGAAGACAGGTATACTTTTCATGATTTCTTCGTCACTCTGGTCGCTCTGTCCTACGGCGACATTCATTGAGAGCGTTTCTCGTGCATTTCAGCGCGGAGAGGAGAGAGTTTCTGAAACACCTGGCGACGCTCCGTGGAGAGGCCAATACTTTCCTCGCTATGCTCAACGACACCAGAAGACAGGTTCGAGAGTTGTACTATTCGGGAGGTAACGGAGACGGTGCCGTCGGAATTCAGGCCTACAGGTACAAGCGCAGTAGAGAAATCGGGTCATCGAGTATTTTTTCTAATATGTTACTCCGTTGAATCATTGCGGCAGAAATTAATCTGTTGCGCGTTAAATAAAATATTCTGGAAAAGTATGCTCGATAGTGGTTCGTATAATTTGATAAAAATGTATCATTAATACTTAACATTTTATGTTGGATCGTCTTAAAGAAAAAATTGAGAAAAAGAGAAATGCTGTCATTTTTCTAATAAAACTCTTGAATATCTTTTTAATAAAAAATTGTGTATACACGACATGCGTATACCCCTATTAATCTTCATTAATATTGTTGCAGACCAGTGCTACGTGACCTAGCGAGGATATTGGTCCTCGTGAATAGGAGAGATGATGAGATACCACTTCCGCCCGACGATTGGCAACGATTATTCTCGTGGGCAGAGCGGCTGCTGAGAAGATACAAAAGGCACAGTTCTCCAGAAGTAAGATCGTTATTCTAGCGAATATTTTTGCGTGAAGCGAAAACGAGCACTACCGATATTATCTCACACTTTCAATTCTTTTTCACGCCAGTCCCTAAAGCACTTTGGTGAGTCACATACCCCAGCTGTATGCGAGAAGTGTAGCGTTAGACGAGAATGTTTCCCCGCGTAAAAGCTCCCTTCCTCCTCTGAACGGCAGGCTGTTTTCTTTGCATAAAACATGTATGAAACAACGTTCAGAGTCGTGTAATATTTATCGTCGTTTTATAACTTCAAGGTGGCTCAGCTCGTGACGTTCCTGCAGCAGCCGACGAGCAACCCCGTCCAAATGACCGCGTCACCGGCGCAACCGATCGCGGCGTCGCAACCGCCGCCTCATCAGCCCGTGTACGAGCCGCGAAGCACCCCCACTAATCTCACCACATTCCAAGCGAACGTGCCGCTCGCGACGTTTCAAGCTAGCGACAAGTCGAGCATCAGTCCGGCGAGTTCGAGCCTCGGCTACACGAAGGACTGCAGTCCCCTCGGCTCGAGTCTGGGTCAGAACAGCGCTTCTGGCGTTTACAACAGCGAGAAGCTCAGCCCGAACGGCTCGACAATCGGCCAAACGACACCCCTCGTCTACGGTAGTAACCTGAAGCGAGGAGGATCGAGGACGACGAGTGACTTGCATCTTCAGGAACTGCAGACGATCTCTGCGTTTAATCGCAGTTACAATGGTGGCGCGCTACCCTTGGAGACCAACAGCATCCGTGCGTTGCACGACGAGTGCGAGGTGAACGACGGCCTGGACCGCGACTTGAATCCCCAATGGAAGTTTCAGAGCAGCCCCGTAGAGGCGGCCAATTACACCATTCTGTCAGACTGGTCGCCCGCTCGCGACTATCTCATCGACGACTTCACGATTCTTGGTTTTCGACCACAGGACGAAATCACCACGGAATTGTAATATCGACTGGTAGTGATACATATTCAAACAAGACTTGTATAGGGGTGGTTACGAATGCTCGCATGTTCCAAATGTCGTCGTTTAGACAATCGATTTCGACTTTCTTTTTCTCAACAATTTTTTGACAATCTTGTAATGGTGTTACGATATTTATCAGTTGTCTTACTTGTGAAAAAATATCGTACGAAATAATAATACCTATTACATCTGGACAGTTTATACTCAATAATCGGCATATATTTCCTAATTATCGATATTATCGGTAATATCGATAACTAGGAAGTATATGAGTAATAAATGATTCCATGGTCAATATTGAGACACAGATAAATATCGTTAAATGTACGAAGAACTCATCACACCACTGTGGAAGAAATAACCATATAAAAAGATTTGCCATCTGTAAAATCCAGGAGTAAACTCCAGTAGGCCTATTCCGTAACTCTTAACGACAGTTTCGTTATCGTTATAATTGCGTTGCGCAGATATTATGTATAGTAAAAAAACTGCGCAACGACAATATAACGATAACGAAACTGTCGTTAAGAGTTACAGAATAGGCCCACGGGTCTTTATTTTATTTCTTTAGGACGATCTCACGTGAAATGTTGAGTATTAATGATACATTTTCATAAAATCTTGTTGGATTTCTACAAAATTGTATTTATGTTCTAAATATTGAGTTATTTTACAAAAAATTATATCTTTAATTTGTATATATTCAAGTACACTGTGCAATAGAAAAGATACAATGATACCAAATTGTAAGAGTTTTATATAAATATAGATTGGTCTTTATTCAATTCCTCTGCATTGTACACGTCTAATAACAATCATTGTATATTATATAGTGTACTAGTCAACGTTTCCGTTTGTTCATTCTAAACGCATCTTTGCGATTTTCATATTTATTTGCTTCACGCCTGCATTTACCTATTTGACTATAACGACCCATTCGATTTTGTTCTCGTGACTAATTTGTAATTGTACAAATTTGTATGCAATCAATGACAATGAAACTGATCACAGTGTCATGTGATTTCCGATAATGCGCACTATAATGTTCGTTATAAACTGCGTTTTAAGAACTCGTCACATTTCACTCGGGTTGCCGAGTGGATGCTGTGTAGCGACGACAAACATGACGACAAAGTAGGGAAAAGTGAATTTTACAGTTACAATTTTATTTATATATGAACGAACACACATATATACGCTACACACACTATTGAGTTGAACGTGTCATTATATATACGTATGACCAAAGTGGTCACTTGTACAAATTGATGTAAATATTGATTAATATTTTAGTAATAAATATAAGAAAGTATCAAATATACATATATATTCTTTGCCAATGTTTGAGAGTTTAGATTCGCCACATTTGCGAACCCTCAAATTTCATTAAATTACAATTTTTCGAATTTTTGTAATCATAATTTTTTGAATTTCTCAGCGACTTTTTATCTTATTATATATTCCTAAAGTTATTTTTTAAGAATTTATATTTTTACGATTCCAAGACTTAAAATTCAGATTTAAAATTCTTGCAATTATGTTTCTTAGAATTACTATCTCTTTCACTTTATTACGTATATACTTTTAACGGTTTGCCAACTTTTAAGAAGTTTCGATTCTTAATTTAAATTTTTAAATATGTAAGTTGTAAGATTCTTTTTGAACATTTATTTAGCGTAATTTCTTGCCTAATTATATTTTTCTGATACTTGGAAAGTCTGAGAATTAAAATTCTTATCCGTAACTAAGAATCACAATGATTATCGTCAATCAGTAAAATTATTAGTTCCTTTACCGACCGTTTGTAATTATCTCAATTATATATATATATCTATATAATTACCGACAAAAATTCAATATCTTAAAAGTATCAGGAGAATATAATCAGGCAAGAGGTCGCACTACTAAAAAACCTAAAAATTTTCCGATTTGTAGACATTCTAAGAGCCTTCTAAAAGAACTGCAATTTTAGGAATTCAGGATTTCGAATCGCGAAAATCAAAAGTCTGAATAATTGATAAAGAATGGAAAATATAATAAGCAAGAAGACTGTATTATCTAAAATTGCAAGAATTGCTTAAATATATTTCCAAGAATTTTCTAATAGCGTTTTCTAAAAATTGGGGATGTTGAATCACGAAAACCAAGAGTATCGAAAATCGATAACAAAATATCAGTAAAATTAATAAGAAGACGCTATTATAAAATCAAGAATTTTATAAAAATTTCAAAAAATGCAATTTCGAGACTTTCTAAGATCTTACGTTTGTTATCGAATCGTGAAAATCTAAATTTTTAAGGTCGACAAAGTGTACTTAATATTTAAGCATTATTATTGACGCATCAATATATTTCAGGTTTTGTATCCTTTTTTTCCATTCTTCTTTCTGTTAACACATTTGAAACTTTTCTTTAATTATGTCGTTCTGATATTGAAATAATACAAAATATCAGAGTACCAAAATTT
The DNA here is from genome assembly GCF_030848805.1 of Temnothorax longispinosus. Classification (NCBI taxonomy): domain Eukaryota; kingdom Metazoa; phylum Arthropoda; class Insecta; order Hymenoptera; family Formicidae; genus Temnothorax; species Temnothorax longispinosus. Next base: position 13,550,889 of record NC_092369.1, on the reverse strand, counting down.
AATATCAAAGAATGATATGACAGATATAAGAATTTCTTATGTCATATGTTCTTTCTGAAATATAATACAAGACATCATAAAACAGACTAAGGTCTCGCTTTTGATTGTGAGTAAAGTCCGTATTCCGTATAAAACCCAGCCAGACTACGGATTAAGATCGAGTTTGAATTGATATTTGAATCAGAGCAGTTTCCTAAACGTCAAATTAATTTTCTTTATTCCGATTGATTAAATTTCGATGCAATCTCAATCCCAATCCGTGGTGTGATACAAGCTTAACGAACCAACGAGATTTCACGCGCTTTCGTAATACGCGCGGTATTCCCGCCACCGGAAGTGCGCAATTCGCGCGCGCAATCGCGGACTGCGCGCGCAGCCACGGCGGGACGAGAGGGGGGCCAGCATGCGCGTTTCCTCGAAGGAATTCAAACAAACGCGCGACATTTCGTCGCAAAACAGGTCGCATAATTAATTTTTCGACATCGTCAAGTCCCCCCAGTCCCCCCCGCCGGGCGAAAGCCGGCCGACCAATCGGTCCCGCGCGACCCGCGCCTCGATAATGCCCCGCGCGCGTAAGTTCCTGCGGGGTGGGCGAGGGGCCGCCATGACAGTTGTCGTATTTTCTGTAAACCGCGAGCACACGTAGGCCTCGCCGGCGACGTTTCCCGTGAAATTCTCGCGCGACTTGGCATCCGTCGCGACCGAGAGCGACGGTCCCGCGTCCCGGCCTCGTCGGGCTGCCCGTCGCGGCTGTCGGGAGTGTCGGGGAAGACGGTACCGAGGACGCGTAGCCATTATTCGGGATTTGTTTGTGGGCGCCAGTGGCGAGGTGAGACGTCAAGAGAGGCGGCGGACAGGAGCCGAGCCGCGGCGTGGCGCGGCAGGCGGCCCGTGCGCGGTGCGGGTCTCCCCCTCCCCCCGGTGACCGGTGACGACGACCATCTCGCCATCTCCCCCCCGCGTCCCTCCCCTCCGCGTGCCGTGCCTCTCCCCGCGCGTTCCCTGTTTCGGGAGGACGGGCGCGCGTCTCTCCCCCGTGCCGCGCGTGTGTGTTTGTGCCAGAGGAGGCGAGGAGGAGGCGGCCCCTGGAGCCGACGGAGAACCACGGAGAACCGAGATGCGAGAACCGCCGACGGCACCGCGCACCACGTGAGTTTCCAACCCCAAGCCCGCATATATCCGTTCCGGAGACCCGGGGGAGCTCGGGGCCGCGGCCGCGTTGCGCCGCGGCCCTCGCGGCTCCGCGCCACACCGCGCGTCCATAATCCCCCTCGCCCCGAGTCCGCGTAAGCGCCGTCCATCTTGTGCCGCGGCCCCTTGTCCCCGTTGCTTGTCGCTTGTCCGCGGACACGAAGGAGCGAAACGAGGCGAGCGAGGCCAGCCGGCCAGGCCGACGGCGTTCCGATGACGATGACGTTGCGCCGCGAAATCGGGCGACGCGGCGTCGCCGTCCCGCTGGTCCTGCCCGCGCGCGCCCCGCTGGCCGCTGAATACGCGCGTTCGCCTCTCCGTTTCTCCGTCGCAGCCCCGCGCCATTACCGAGACCCACGGTCCCGTTCCCGATCCCGCGACCCGCGTCCCGTCTCTTCGCCCTCGCGCTCGCGCCCGCGGCGATATCGGGCACAATTTTATTCTAACCGCGGGAGAGAAAAAGGGCGCGGAAGCGGGACGAGGGAAAAAAGTCGCAGCTAAAAGGGACCCCTCGAAGTCTTTTCATGTCGTCGCGTCGCGCGACGCAGCGCGCAGCGCGGCATGGCGCGTAGCAGTCGTATAGCGGAGGATGACTCACCCTTTCCCGCTCGCGACCGTCGCGACGAGTCTCTCGAGCGGAGAATAGCGCCGCGCGAGGTTAAAATCGTGAGATCGCGTATATCGACGCGGCGGCGGCGGCGACGTTCCTTCCCGCTCGTCATCGTCGTCGTCGTCATCGGCGCGAATGGCGCCTTCTTCCCGCTTCTCGCGCCGAATGTTTACGCGGACCGGGCGCGATTACGCGCGACCGCTCGCCCGCCGCCCGTCGCCCGTCGCCTCCGTGGCACGGTGCTGGACTTTTCGAGGTTAAACGGAGACGATAAGCACGTTTTTCGCGAGCGGTTCTCGAATGGCGCGACGGCCGACCGCGCCGAAATCCACGCTCTCTCGGACGTAAGCTCGCTCGGAGTATCCGAGAGCCGCGGATTATATCGGGAGCACCGAGACATTGTCCCGCGATCTAGCAATATGGTGCGCACTTAGATATCGTTGCGAATCGATATCGCGCGAGAAATAGTCGTTACAATACTCAATACGCCTGCCGTTGCGCATTATTTGCCTAATTAGCGCGCGCACGCCACTTTCGCACGCCAATCAAAGCCTGTGTTAAAGGTCGCCGATCGGTTCCTTCAACCTCGAGTGAACTCGCATTCACGTTGAATTCCCGTTCCCCGCGCTAGTCATTATTTTCTCAGATGCAAAACGATCCGAGATTAATCCTTACATAATGCATTTTGCAGGATGAGAAATGAAGTATGTCAGACACGTTTAATTAATATTCTTCAGTGAGCGAAGATGAATAGTGAGCAGCATGCATTGCCAGCGACTACGCAGGCACAACAAGAGGTGAGGTACCTTCCAAGTCGCAAAACAGGCTATACACCAAACTACAAATGCGCAAATGACGATTACACAGATGCACCATGCTGACGTTAGATATGTTGAGACATTTGTATAATGGAGCTTTGTTGATTTACGGATTGTTTCACTTTCAGTCTGCTATGAAATGAATTTGCGGCCCCCGTGCCAGAGCGTAGATTTCTTGATTTTACAGAACTTTTTTTGTAAAGCTCGCACACTACGTTATTGGTTATTGTTTTCAACGCAACGTTTTTCAACGTTTTACGTTTCGTTGCTCTCAATTATCTTATCCTACGATAAATGCCTCTAGAGTATACATATTTTTTACTTTTGCGCGGCTACACGAGTCAAACTGCTGTGATCTATAGCTCTTAGATTAGAAATGCTTGTAGCGTACATATATCCATATACAAGACGGCTTACGCTTTCTTCTCTACTCTTCTTTACTCTTCGTAACTCTAATACATTGCTTTTCTCCTGTTTTCTTCGTACGTAATATCTTAACGTATCGAGTTCTAACAGATTGCATGTACTTAAGTTTGAAAACCGAGTGCCCCTTTACGATCACTTCGTACGGCCCGACACAGGTGTGGATATAGAGCGTTTTCCTCAAGGTTCACATTCTGTATATAACACAGAAACACCACTATCTCCGGTAGACCAAGTTCTTCGATAACGAATATCCGTGGAATTTTTCATGTCGTGCTAGAGAGAGAAAGAGAGGGAGAGAAAGAGAGAGAGAGAGAGGGAGGGAGAGAGCGAGAGAGACACGATCAAAAGTGGCGCATTTGTCGATTGGATTTCAGCCTGGTGCATGCCGCTGCATGCCCTATCAATGTTGTACAAATGTCTGAATGTATATCGGTAGGATGTAAACGCGGGTCAAAGTGGTCGTCCTTCATACCCAGGTGGTTTGGCTACTGCGACCGCGAGTCTTGGCAATGTAGGGAGTACTCCCCATTCATCCGCGGACCTGCGTGTAGGTACTGCCGTAGCGTTAGCCTCCTCGGTAGCCTCCTCGGTAGCTAAGTATTGGGTCCTCACCAATCTGTTTCCTCCCGGACCGCTACCTCAAGTCTCGGTCTACCACCATTCCCACCACAACTCCTCGCATAGGAGTGGTGGCGGTGGGGAGGCATCATCCTCCAAAGAGCCAGCCTCTTCACTGAACCAGGAAATGGCGTTGACTTCCAGCTCGCATCATCAGCAACAGTCAACAGCCGCGCATCATCATCATCAGCCTTCAGTTAGCAGCAGCAGCAGCCACCACAGTTCCCTGCAGTCGAATCCACAGGTTTGTTAATGTGTAGCGGCACGTGTTTTGTGTAACGACAACAATGACTGAATGCGGCTTACAGATTACTCCGATCTGGAGTAATTGATTATTTACGCTTTTGCAGGAGTTGCGGTAACACGCACCTCTTTTTTTTATGGGGATGCGTGACGGTGCACATGTAGGTGCATAATTATAGGCAACTGTAACGATCGAAAAGCGCTCGAATATTGGCACTTCATATTTCACTTAAATTTCCATTTTTCTCGTAATTTTACAAAGAACTTTATTTTGTTATATTCCTATACATATTCCATTTTGTATAGTTTGTCACATTACATACAAAAACTACTTTTTAAATATTAGTTATTATTCTACTTGTTCCATATAGTATGTTTTGCGTGCGCAAATTATTTAGGCCTTTCTAATGAAGAATGCTCGATAGATTATGTATTTTAATATATCAAAAAAAAGCCGAACAAGTTTAATCCTACATGAACTGTTTATTTAAAACTGTTAATTCCTAATCGCACAAGCAAAGTGTATCATATAATTATATATAATTGCAAATATATATATTTTAAATATTACGTTGCATTACATAGACCTCTTTATGTATGTTTCACAGATTCCTGTATCTCTTCCTGGCCTTAATTTAGACGGCGCACATTTACCAGCGAGTGTCAGTCATCTGGCTGCACATGCACAAATGCAACAACAAATGCAGGCGCAAGCACAGCAGCAGCTGCATCAGCAGCAACAGCAGCAGCCGCAGCAACAGCAGCAGCAGTCTCATCATCAGATGCCGAATCATCAGAACGCTCAGAACAATGGGCCAACGGCGCATAGCCAGAACGCGCAGCGAGACGACAACAAAGTCAAGGACGAGGGCGGTAGTTGCACCACCGAGCGTTGCAGCGACAATCAGGTTCATTGTCAAGTTCAATGCGATCTGCAATTACAACCACCCCAAGATCTTCAACAGAGCTTGATGCAACAGCAGCAGCAGCAACAACAGCAGCAGCAACAGATCGGGGTCAACATCAGCGGTAACTCCACTACCGAGGGAGGAAGCCAGAACAACTCCGAGAAACCCGAGAAAGAGAAGGAGTTGCGACAACTGAATATGACCCAGTATGTGCGAAGACGTTTAACTTTTTTAGTCGTTATTGATGCTGGATAAATATATAACTGTTATTTTTATAGATTTCAAGTCCCTGACTTGAAACCAGGGGGACACATGATGGACGTGAGGACAGCAGACGGATCGGTTGTCAAAATCAGCGCAGGAAACGAGCAAGATTTAGCCAAGACTCTCGGCGTCGAAATGGTACAAAATATGTACAAGGTACGCGATATCGTGAAAATCACCGTAATAATTATATTTAAGATTATTAAGAATGTTGCATTTGTTTTTTTTCTGCTCGATAGGTTAATGTGGAAGATATTAACCAACTCTTGGCGTATCACGAGGTTTTTGGAAAGCTGCAGAGCGAGATTGCAGCTGGAACGACTTTAGTGGGCAGCACTGTGCCTACACAGACAGTTACCACGATACAGAATGGCACGCCAATCGTGCAGCAGGTCCAATTGAACAAATTCGATATAAAGTCGAGCGACGGCGAAGCAACGCCTGGCCCGAGCGCATCGCCCGTGTCGGTTGGCAGCCACGCTTGCGAGATATGCGGAAAGATCTTCCAGTTTCGTTATCAGCTTATTGTACATCGCAGATATCATACCGAGAGAAAGCCATTCACGTGTCAGGTATATCAATGCGACGAATCTTTTATGCGTGTAGCAATTCATTCGAAATACACAGATCGGTATTGAATGTGTAACGATTTCAGGTATGCGGCAAAGCGTTCTCAAATGCGAACGATCTAACACGTCACGGCAAATGTCATCTAGGAGGATCCATGTTCACCTGCACCGTTTGCTTTCACGTCTTTGCGAATGCGCCTTCGCTGGAACGTCATATGAAGAGACATGCCACCGACAAACCGTACAATTGCACGGTCTGCGGCAAGAGTTTCGCGCGCAAAGAGCATTTGGATAACCACACGAGATGTCATACTGGCGAGACGCCATATAGGTAGGTTCTTTTTGTTCACTTATCCAGGTGCCAAGTATGATGATTGAAGAGCTAGTCGATAAATGTAGCAAATGACAATAACTTCTCAACAAAAATCGGCATAAAATTAATAATTATATGCCGATATCATTAAAAGTCGTACAGCTTTGGAGATAACAGAAAGGAATATCCTGACATGATTCTTGCAGATGTCAATACTGTTCGAAGACATTTACCCGAAAAGAACATATGGTAAATCACGTTCGCAAACACACTGGTGAGACTCCACATCGATGTGATATTTGCAAGAAGAGCTTTACTCGCAAAGAACACTTTATGAACCATGTTATGTGGCATACAGGAGAAACCCCTCATCATTGCCAAGCTTGCGGCAAGAAGTATACGCGCAAAGAGCATCTCGCTAACCATATGCGCTCGCACACAAACGACACGCCGTTCCGTTGTGAAATATGCGGTAAGTGGTCTGTCCTTCATATTTTTCTGCCCATAATCATGAACGTAAGTTTGAAAATTAATTCGCGCGAACAAGAAAAGTTTCTATTGCATAAGATATAAATAACGAGACAAATTACGATATTTGATGGGACGATTCCAGAAGCTTTCTGAATTGACGCGATCATTGTCTTTCTCTAAACTTCCCGCGAGGTCAATATTTAATCTAAATCGAAAAAAAAATTGATTGGTATTTCAGGAAATAAAAATAAAAATAAAAACTGATTAAGGCAACAAAATACGAGTCAGCAATCGCAAATATATGCAATAATACGCATTCAAACCATCGACGATGTTGAAAGTAACATTTTGATTCTTTCCGATTCTTATTTAGCACTTTTTTAACCGAAATACAGATGTTATTTTTATAGTCATCATGTATCACGGTTAAAGTAAAACCAAATAAGAATTCGACATTTTTCAACATTGTTGATGAAACTTGAGTGTATTATTGCAGAGATATCTGCGTTTGAGGTCTCGTTGACTTTACTCTTAGCTATTCAGATTACATCTTAATTTTCACTCCATAAAGGTAACACGTTTGCATTCGACGTTAAAATTAGCGATTTATAATAAAATAAAAGATCGGGAATTGTTTTATATAGTATAAAAAGCGTGTTACCGTAATGAATATCGATAGATTGTCACCAAATACTTTATTACGAAAGACGAATATACCGAGATATGATCAATGTAGATTTAGTAAAATTTGAAGCATTAACAAGGTAAGTATGTGATATTATTTAATGTATTATCCGACAAAATACTATTTATATCATTAATCTATTTTCAATTATTAGTCAAGTGTAAATACAGAAAGATTCTTGAAGCGAAAATTATTTAATTAGAAGCTTAGATTTAACCCTAGAAATCTACAACAAATTCCCGCTATTTTTCGATTTGTTGCAAATTTTTGAAACATCTATTCTTACCATGAAATGTTTAACAGTATATGCTGGAGTTAAAGTATTGTTAAAATTGCGATCTTGTAAAACTTGCCGAATTCTGATGCACCTAATGTTATTTCAGGAAACTTGGAGTTCTAGGGTTTAAAAAAGCAACTAGAATAAAAATTCACTAATTCTAAACTTTTTATGCTATGTACTAGATTCAATATAACAAATTGCTTATTATGATTTTTACATACAGACATGAAAAGTATACGCTTCTCAATTTACGTTTGCGTTGAAAAAACTGATACAGTGTGTACATTTTTTCAGAGAACGCATTGTAAGCTTCGAAGTACTGAGATTTCTTTTATTGCCGCATATATATTTTTTTGCGAATTTATCCTGATCAATATTAGATAATAAAACAGAATATTCGGTTATAGAGATGCACAATATATTCCAAGGCTGATAAATTAATGCAGATTGAAAGAAAAATTATATTAATAACTGTGAAATTGTTACATGGTTCGAATATCTCGACTATTAAGCATTAAATTAATTTAATTTTACGCATCTATTAATAGATTCGTGTCTATTACAAAAAGTTTGTCTTTATAATTGGACAACAGAATTTCTAAATCAATTTCAACATTTAAGGTATCGATTTTAGTAAGAATCTCAATTCATGCATGTAAGAGATTTCGAGTGAGGACCAAGGAGAGTTGTGCATCTCTGAGATCGTTGAGCTTATCGCGAGCGAACGATTTCCCCGAATCGCAAGAGCAAAAAAAAAACGGAGAGAAATCGACGCTGCCGCGGACCGGCGTCGGCGTAGATGCGCGCGATCGATGAGATTTGACAAGTGTATCTATCTCTCTCTCTTTCTCTCTCAAATCGAGCACGCGCTCGGTAACGCGAGCGGATGCGACGCGGACGCGGGAGTTACGTCGAACGCGCTCTGTGCGCGCGTACACACACACACACGTGCGCGTGCACGTGCACACACACATGGATGTGTATGTATGTGTGTGTGTGTGTGTATGTGTTCAGCCGCAGCCGGTGCCGCGGCGGTGAAATAAAATTCGCGAGAATTGATCGCGCATCGCGAGTAAGCCGCCCCCTCCTCGCCCGGTCGGCCGGCCGGCTCCCGCGGGTCGTGCGCATTCCTTCGCGATGGCGCGGAGGCGAGAGGAGGCGCGCCCCTCTAAACCTTAGAAGGAGAGAGAGTCGCGCCGCGTCGCGTCGGTGCGCTTGCCCTCGCCCGCCCTCCCGCTCGCCCAATCGCCCCGACGGCGACGGGGGATACCCCTTTCTTCCTTCCTTCAGTCCTCGGGAGTCGCGCGAGGCTCCAACCCGCCAGCCGGCTTTCTACAAGGGGGCCCTTCATTTCTCACCCAACGTCTGGCCGTGAACTGTGATGGCATGACTTGCTATTTCGTAAATTTAAGCGGTTCGTACGAGGTCTTTTCCTACCGCCTTTCTCTCTCCTCCCGTTTTATCAGTCAATTCGCTCGCGTGTCGACCTCCCGGGTCGTTTCCCCGATACGGATCACGTTTTGCGTGTGCCATTTTTATCGGCGATGCGTCGAATTTAATTCCGCCGGCAGATCGCCGTCTCGCGGTTTTCCAAGCGGCGCCCAGGACGTTGGTCCTCGTGGAACTCTTCATACGATTTTGTTATCTTTGTCCGAACCAAAATCGCGATAGTCGTCCGCAAAGTGTATCGTTTAATCGTGTTGCTGAGAGAAAAAAAAATATTAAAATCTTCGACGTCGCACGGCGCGAAGCCCGATTCCATTCGTTCTTCCCGCGAGTGTCGAGGAGAGTTCGATATTTGGATGCAAAATGTAATGTTCCAAAATACGCATGGATCGTCGATTGTGTTAAGGCAGCGATTGGTTAATTGCGCATCGTGTGTTAATTACGCTCGTTGGTGATTACACCTCGCGCTATCGCGACGCCGAGTGATGGAAATCTCGCGTCCGCAAAGTGTGGCGAAATTCGAAATTTGTATTTTCGTTCTACCGAGTCGCAAGCATGCGCGCCGATCTATACATGTCACGTGACACGTGTATACGTACAAGCGCGCGTTGACCGCGGTCCGACGTTCGTTTTTCGAAATGGTAGAAACCTCGCGCACGACCACGATTTTGTTCCTCTAGCGCGCGCATTTCCCGCACGGAAAGGAATGGTTTTACTGGCGTCTAAAAATTTTGCTGGATATTAATATAAAAATAATTTTGTCGCACAAAACAATTGTAGTTTATACCCTTCAGGTATAATGATAATGCGCTGCAAAAGGTTTTGATAATCTAGCAATCAATTTCAGTGTCCTACAGAATTATCTTTATAGTCCAACAAAATTATTTTCAGATCTTACCTAGCTAAATTTTCAGATACTTCAGCAGAACCATCTTTCCGTGTGAGACTTTCGGATCGATGGATCTTAGACGAATGAAATCAGGGGCGTTTTCCAACGCTCAGAGATACAGATTAGGAAATAATTTCGTTGCACCATCAAAATAATTACAGTAAAACGTTCGAGCATGACAATAATGCTGCAAAGTCCTATATAATTATTTTGATAATTTAACAAAATTATTTTTAAATCTGTATCTATAGCTAAATTTTTGGATACTTGGGCAAAATCGTTCTTTCCGTGTAAGACCTCCAAGATTTGTGGATCTTACGCGAGTGAAATACGGGGCGTTTTCCAGCAAGAGCAAGCGTTTCCATTCTTGTTGTTTGGCTGTGAATGTTAAACAAGGATGAAATAATTCACTGTGTTGCACTGTGTCAACTATATCTCTCTTGCTGAAAAAGTTCCCTGGAGTCTCGAGCCGCTTGGAACGTCAGCCGAGATCTCGCTGATCTCCTCGCACTTCCTTGCAATTTACTTGTAATTTTAAGTAATGTTTGCTTCATCTTTCGAAAGATGTGGTTCGGCGTGATTCGGCGAAGATCAACCGTAACGATCGCGATGAGCACTCGCGCCTCGCGCGTGATTGATTATTAGTAATGGAAGATTAATTGCGAACAGCCCCCCGTGTCTTGGAATCGTCCCAATCGCGCGATTTGCAACGCGTCTATCGTCTATCATATAAAAAAATCTCGCTGCGTGTCTGACAATCTAATGAAACGCGCCTGTTCTCGGTGCTTTTCTTTCTGTTTAACGCTGCCGTACGCAGGTAAGTCGTTTACGAGGAAGGAGCACTTCACGAACCACATAATGTGGCATACGGGCGAGACGCCGCACCGCTGTGACTTCTGCTCGAAGACGTTCACGCGAAAGGAACACCTCCTGAACCACGTTCGCCAGCACACGGGTGAGTCTCCACACCGATGCGGCTTCTGCTCCAAATCGTTCACCAGAAAGGAACACCTTGTTAACCACATCCGCCAACACACAGGTGAGAGCGGTTGGCAGATGTTCACTTCACGGGCAACCGATATAATCGTTGTTAAGAGTATCTCTATTAAAAGTAGTTGTGTTTTCGTGATCTTATTTATATATACATATTATGTATATATGTATGCATTGAGAAAGAGAAAAGAGGATTCAGACTTCATCTTGTCCTTTCTTCTTCTTTTTTTTTATTTTTCTTTTTTTCTCTTTAGAGGCTAAGAGATCGATATTGTAGGGGGGGACTGTGAGGGTAGAGTCACACCTCATATAACATCAGGCAGCGCATTTAGGTGGTTCGATCGAACGCGAGTCGAGACACGCATCTCTCCACACGCTTCCGGTTTCACACATCTGGCTTTACACGCAGGCTATTTTACTTCTACTGGATTCACGGCTTTTTAACGGCGCGATCTTTCGCGAGCTCTTTGGAGCCGATTATCCCCTCGACGATAATATCGTGCGCGATCGTTCCGCGTCTCTGAAGTAGAAACGTGAATTTGGATAGCGGCTCCACTTGAAATTAAACGAATTAATATCGGAATACAATAAAAGCGAAATTATTTCAGATTCTAAAGCTTGCATCGCGGAAGTCCTTCATTGTCATTCGCTAACTCAAAGACTGTATCACGGTTATTTTGAATATCAGACCTGTCGTCGTTACTTAAGAGATTCTATCGTTAACGATCATTGATCCGCTAGAAGTGGGACACCCTGCACGTTGGCGCATTCAACTGAGGATCGGGACACTTGCATGGGAATTGATTTTCATTTAGACGGGATCGCCATAAAGTCTCGCTCGCTCATTCAGTCGCTCTCATCGTCACTTATCGTTTTACACCGTCGCGCGTTTACACCTAACACGATCATCGCATAAGCTCCATCATCATCGAATCTTCCAGGGACATTTGCTGCAGTTCTGCCTAATACACCGCTCTCATTGCCACGCCTCCTATTAACAGTAGTACTTCAACGTTCATTTTTAAGTGTTCACAGCTCTCATTCCGCATTCCCGACAAAGTTGCCATATAAAATAAATTTTATATCTCACACTGTCGGAGACTTGTAAATAATATCCATAGCTTTTTTGTAACTTTGTCTTCATTATCGTGGGTGGCACAAGTCTCGAGTTCCGTTTTAGTTCAAATATATAGCTAACATAGAATGTTAATTAGATTAGATGTGAGATTCAAGAGAGGAATCGATACGTACTTGCTTTTAATATAATCGCGAAATAGAAAGTTTCATGCTTAAAGTAATGGTAGTGTGATAGCATTTCAGTATTTGATACACGAAATTTAGAGAGTATCTTATATCAGAGTACACTGTAGTATATTGCTGTACAAGCTGACTTTCCTTCGATGTAACGTAAGGACATGGCAATATCGAATATCTGTAAACACAGAATTTTTACCCTGAGTAACAATAAAGATTCAATAATTTCTTGCAACGATGAATTGTTTAGCGATTCTAAGCAATTCAACTAGATATTTTAATGCTACATTAAGGTCTAAAATTTGTTTTTAATTTATTAAAAAAGACCAAGCAACACAACGTGCTTTTTGATTGATCCTCTGATCTTCATTGTCCAATTTTAGAAGGAATGTATATTAACTTGGATATAAATTTTATACGTTCGATACGTAGATTTATCTTTTACTTGGTATCGAAAATTCTGCCCCGATTTCTATCCCATTCGATATTGTGCCCTCTCTATTGCGTTGCGTCAGGCAAAACTCGCCTTGTGCAGGATAACTCCACTGAGTTCTGAATGACGGAAACACATTTTTTTTCTCAAACCTTGCGAATTCGCTTGCAAAATATGTACAGGGGAGACGCCCTTCCGCTGTTCGTACTGTCCGAAAGCATTTACGCGGAAGGATCACCTGGTGAACCACGTCAGGCAGCACACGGGTGAGTCACCGCACAAGTGCCAGTATTGCACCAAATCCTTCACGCGGAAGGAACATTTGACCAATCACGTGCGTCAACACACAGGCGAATCGCCACATCGATGCCACTTCTGCTCCAAGTCATTTACTCGTAAGGAGCATTTGACGAATCATGTGCGCATCCACACTGGCGAATCTCCACATAGGTGTGAGTTTTGCCAGAGGACGTTCACTAGGAAAGAACATCTAAATAATCATCTCCGTCAACATACCGGAGATTCCTCACACTGTTGCAACGTATGCTCCAAACCATTCACAAGAAAGGTACTTTATTATTATTATTATTATTTTATTAAAATATTTGATCATGGTTTACATTAATGGTTTAGATGAAGGAGAGAAAGATAATTTTGTCTTATAATACTCGCTAAAGGATAAAATACTCAGATTTCTTTGTATCGCGTAAAATTTTGCATTATTTTTAATGTTATCATAAATATAAACCTATTTCATAACTTTTAATTGCGTCTCTCTCTCTATCCATTGAGTCTTCTTAATCATAGGCAATATTCATCATGTCCCTTTCTTAATTCTCTGTTACAGGAGCATCTCGTGAATCATATGCGTTGCCATACCGGTGAACGTCCGTTCGTGTGCACAGAATGTGGCAAGAGTTTCCCGCTGAAGGGCAATCTTCTCTTCCATATGCGCTCGCACAACAAGGGCAGCAACGCCGAGAGGCCGTTCCGCTGCGACCTGTGCCCCAAAGATTTCATGTGCAAAGGACACTTAGTCTCGCACCGGCGCTCGCATTCAGACGAGCGGCCGCACAGTTGCCCGGATTGCGGCAAGACCTTCGTCGAGAAGGGCAACATGCTGCGACACTTACGCAAACACGCGGCCGAAGGCCCACCGACACAAGTTAGCACACCGTCAGCTATACCGCAATCCGGTGTCCTGCCGATACCGGCAGCGGCGGCAGTCCTGGTTGGACATCCATTAGCACCGCCGGCGCCGCCTGTTGTGCCGCAACATACGGTGGTCGTGCCGACACCGCCCGGTGTCGGATTGGCGTCGTACTAGATCGTCATACCGGAAAGAGACAGATAGAGAGAAAGAGGAAAAGGAAAAAAACGAGAAAGGCGAAAACTAAAAAAAACAAACTAAGAAGGCATTTGAAGATGATACATGCTGTGTATACTTAATATATGATTGCGTCGAAGAAGTGTGAAGATTGTGCGCCATTCATCGTTTCCTCAAGGACCTGGATTACAGTGGATTTATCACGCGCCATTTGAATCAACGGTGTCTCGCGTGCTGATTCAATTCGCTTCGTGATGCCGCAGCAGCTGCACACCATTTTCGTTTCGTAAGATTCACAGTGAACTTCGTTCGGGACGATGTGGAGCGATTGCTCGTAATACGCGCATAAAACGCGCATTAGAACGTTGATGACTGTTTATTGCTACGGCGATTATTATCCATAACCATTATTATCCAAAGTTTGATTTTGCTTCGTTTATACTTGTACTTGATAAGTCGATTGTGGTAACGAGCATATTAATGTATTCGCTCCAAATTTGTGCAAGTGGGGTATCCTATTGTAAAAGAATTTTGCGACTATATGATGAACATGTAATAATTCTTCTTCGTTATTACTTTAGTAACCTTCCATAATTTTAACAAAGAGGCACTAATTATAATGTCAATATCTCGGATTATGTTTGTACGTTATTTTCACGCGAGGAATGTGTCTGCGTGCATTCGCCAATTAATGAGGTGGCATAGTAGTGTCGGGCAAAATATATTTGCAAGTAACGGAAATAACGACTTTAAGTATATGTATATTTTCCTGTGAAAATATGTATTAGAAAATAATTATTTGCAAATATATTTCAGCCAATATTGGGACGTACAGGCGATTATCCTGATAACAAATCAAGGCGAATGCAGTGTAGCCATGATTATAGCTAAGATTATAGTCAGATTGCTTTATATTAACACTGACGAAATACTATTAAAGACCATCAGATTTGGATCAATTACGAAAATAATTTCGTAATTGAAGAGAGTATAGATATCGATACTGCATCTACAGCGATGATTTATTTTTATAATATGCTTCATAAATAAGCGTATTTTTGTTGCAACGCAATAATATTATGCTGTGAAATTACATTTCTATTCCGTAGTTATTATTTACATGAATATTCAAACACGGATGACAATAGAAATGCAATTTTGAATAAAAACCTAATATTTCGTTATAATTATATGTGCGTATATCACTGAAACATCAGGATAAAAGTCAATATTACACTATGAACTAGTCCTCCAAATTTTATCAACCGAGCGAACTTCGGTCCTGTGATCACTGTCGGTCTTTAATAGTACATTGTTAGTGGCATTAATTATTGACTTCTCCGTAATTTTTGTATGAAAGTGTATCGTTACTTTCACAAGAATTTCATTCGATCCGGAGTGGTATTTCGAATTGTGAGTTTTATTTTTATATCTGCACAGATATACTTTTATATAGAGAGTATTATAAAATGCTTTTATTGGAGTTGATTTCTCACGAGGAAAAAAATTACTACATGATTATATATTCACTCGTACGATTCTGAAATTCTAAACTGATGTTTCTTGTCTAAATATCTTGATGTTTAATAAAATGGCAAGCGTATAGATTTTGCTATCGTAAAATATTATGAAATTGTAATATTTAGCTGCAAGGCTGTAAAACGAAGGATTGTGTTTTATTTGGAAAAATATTGCATTTTTACTTTGAAAACACGATATATAAACACTTATGTCCAATCCTTTGACTTAAACGTTATTCGCTACGATTTTTAGTTTTAGTTATTATAATCGAGTGCAATATAGCTGAGCCGCTAATTTTGTTTAAGGAGGCAGAGACAACTGCAAACGAATACCACTGTTACCGGATCCGGTAAACCGGCAGATAAACAAATAGTAAACTGATGTATGTGTGAGTAGAGTTTCACGCGTTACCGAGAGCAAATATTCACGTTTTAAGTTTCGTTATTAAGTTTAACTAATGATTATCTTTTTTACCATCTATCACGAGAAGGGGGGAACACTATCACTGTAGCGATCATCCTGTAAGGCCATGTATTTCGTATTTTACCGTTAAGCTAAAAGTAAAGAGAGATAAATAAGTGCGACAGCGCGGTAGACGATTACGCGCGTATACCGAGTCCCGTGTGAAATTTCAATCGGGTTTCAGTGTTCGGACATGCGGAGCGATATAAGAACGTAGACAAAATCGCATCTGATCGATCATCGCGCCGTCGCGTTTGCGTTAAATATATAATTATGTATAATATTAATAGTACCTATCAAATAGGCATTATATAAAGATGACGACAAATTTATTAACGCGCGTTTGGGTGGGCGTCACGCGTGACCCGCGTGCGACGAAAGTTCGCAAGTCGGTAGAAATCTAGATTATATTATATATAATGAATATATTATACTATAAGCATATTGAGAAATACAGTTTAGATATCATATGTACTATTTAAAGTAACGAAACAGTGAAAAACTTGAGTGTACTGCAGGGTCATCTTATATATGAAATACCGTGCGGAATTTACCTACATTATGCGTAGACCTTTGTTATATTCTCGGGAAAAAAAAATAAGAAAGATAGGTGAGGGCGCGGTAATAGATAAGCATAGATAAAGAGAGAAAAGAGAGGACACGCGGAACTTATACACTTATACATGGGATGGACAAATATATATGTATAATATATATACTGCTCTCGTGCTTATATACATTATGTATATATACTCTGTAACATACACAAGTGAGGCAATCGCCGGGGGGAAAAACGACCAGAGCCATTTTTTTTTCCTCGGATGGGGGGGGAAACCATAACTCCGACGAGACACATACGTGTAAAGAAAGAGAGAAGGATGGAAGAAGAAGCAACAATTCCTCTGCAATTGACCTATGCATCCCGCGCGACGACATTGCTAAGAAGAATATGTAACAAGGAATAAATAGAAATAATGTTTATATGAATTATTATGATTATTAATAATGATACTATCATACGTTACGAGGATAAAAACTAAGAGTTGATTCATGCTTTTAAGAGGTTTAGTTTCGTGCTTGTTTAAAGATAAAGATGAAGATTAACGGCAAGCAGTCAGGATCCAAGCGTTCGACGTTTTGGGTCGAAGCGAGTTCGCGCGTTCGCACACAATGCCCCGGTGATCTGGGCATCGTCGTTCCCCGTCGTCCTTCGTCGCGACGTTACGTTGCACCTTAGAAGTCGCAGCGCAACAACCATGCAACGTACGAACGTAGTTTAACGGCCGGCGCTTCGGCTCAGAGCGAGAAAAACGTGGTGAGGGAAAAAAAGATTAAAAAAAAAATATTATTTACTTTAGATAGAACAAAAATATGTATAGAATTTTATTATGCACCATTGTAATATTATGTATCCCAGTTGTGACACAATATACACTGGTGTTATGTTAAATGTGGAAATTACGCGTACCAATCTTCTTTTGTTTGTGTGTTTCCCCAGTGCTGTCTCATCGTACTAACGACACTCGATATTCCATCAAATTAACAAACTGTGGTTTTTTTCGTCTGTCATGCGTCGATGCGAGTAAAAGTTCGTCGAGTTCGTTCACGTCGTTTTTGTACAAGACGGTAGAGAAGATATGATACTTGTCATATAGAAAAAGATGCGACGTGTGTGTGTTGTTACCTACTTTAAGAAAAAAACCTACGTCAAGTCCTACACATCATTCTCTATAAGGAGGCTATTGCGATCGCTTTTCTTAAACATGTAACACTGCTGGAAAGACGAATTCCACAGCGCTGTGTAAGTAACGGGGTAGTTGTAGATCAGACTCCGTTCCTCCTCCTCTTTCGTCCTAAATTCGTGCGAATTCTTACGAGCTACGCAAGAAAGAAAATCCCATGTTATCTCTTCTCCGCGCGAAACAAAACTCAGCCACGTCCGATTGTCACTTACTCTCGTTAACGAAGAAATTGGCGAAGTATTGAGATGCTACAGTAGCACTGGTCCCGTGAGGAATATTCTTCCCGGTCACCCATTCGTAAAGGTTCTTCTCCGGATGGAATTGCAATCCATAAAACGGGAATTGCCTGTGCTCCAGCGTGGAGATGAATTCCAAACCCTCTCTATCGCGATTCAGCGACAACACGTGAAATTCGTCGGTTAAATTGACACGGTGTAAATCCTGAGAAGCGGAAAACGGTATATGCACGTTAAATTAATACCATATTGATCCTTTATAGAATTAATAATTTATATTACACGATTGCTTTTCTTCATTCGCGTTTTCTCAACTAATAATTTCTAAGGAAAATGCTTGCCTTCCTCGTAACGCAATAACGATGATAATTCGCCGTGACGTACTCCTCGGCCAAGATCCCCAAGACATCCGGCGAAGCGTTCTTAAACAAATTGCTTTCTCTAAAGTCTGAAAAAAAGAAAACTTACATTTCTTGAAGAAACGGGTTTTTAAGCAGCTTTCGTTAAAGATATAACATTATAATCCGGAAAGAATCCACGGATATTTTATGCGCAAAGATAAAAATGACAGAAAGAATAAAAAAAATTCGGGACAATAAATAGCGGAAGAGAATATGTGATTTCTGATATATCTCGAAGGAAATGTTTACCATCTGTGAATTCTAGCGGAAGGGGCTGATTTTTACTGGAACAATTCGATCTGTGCTCGACGCGATTAGCCGCGGCATACGTCAAGAGCTCGAAGCCGAGGCAGATACCAAATATCGGGAAGTACTCGCCTCTCGCGTTGATCTCCTTCGCGATTCTATCAACAAAACAGATAGGAAAATGTATAATCGAATAACTGAAGTCGCTTTCGGTCTTTTATTTTGTAGCGACCTGTAAATCACAACGCCCGCATCGGCATATCCTTCCTTCTGAAAGAAATACGTCGAACCTCCCGGCCAGAGAACTCTAGAAAAATATGCGCATTTAGAAAATGATTATGCGTACGTAACGCAGCGAAATGTGTTAAAACTGATAGAATACTGCGTACCCGTTGACTTTGCTCAGGATATCTTCGTAGTACGAATCGTTTCTGCCAATCCTATACAAAGTTACGTCAAGTTTTGATCCATGAATTAAATCTGATAATACCGAGGGATCTTTTATATCTATGAATTATATTAATCTAAACCGAGATACTTTCTGCAACTATTTGTACGTAAGAGATTTTAAGAAATGTTTGTATTATACCAAAGACTCGTTCGATAAGCATCACTTGCTTAATTTCGAGACTCATTAAATTATTTTATTCATTATTTGTGACGAATTCATAACATGTCCTGTTCTAAATAATGTAGTTTTGTTACAAAGAAGTTGATTTTTTTTTTCAAGTTGGATTACAGGGAGAAGAGCATTTAAGCTGATCAAGTCGATGATCGAGGATAATGACAGAAATATTTGTGATTACCAAATCGGGACGGGTCGAGCGCCGGCACCCTCCACGAACTTCACGTACGACGCGGCGATGTAGCTGTGATACTGATTGGGAAACTTCTCATTTAATTTATAATGTATCTCCTGCGTCAGAATACCTTGAAGGAACAAACGAGGCACAATATTATTTTAGCGCGAAAGATATATAAAATAAAAAATACTCTTTCTCTCTCTCAATTCTCTCTCTTTATTTTTGGTTGAATATAAAGATCAGACTATAAATCGCCTCTTTTTAATTTAACGTTACTAAAAAAAAAATGAAAGGTACTATAATATATTTTAAAAAGTTTCATGTTATCATTACGATTCTTAGATTAACTGGAGTTTAATAAATCCCAATTCGGTAATCATGTATATTACATGTTTTCTCTTCATTAACGGCAGATTAATGAGAATAATCTGCCATTAATTAGATAAATGAGATTAATGAAATGAAATATATATATGCAAACGGAGATTGCCGATTGGTTCACACATGGGCGTGGACAGTCCTTTTCTTGATGAGTTTCGGAATGTAAGAAAGTCGAAAGCTATCTCGCTGATAGTACAGATTTTTATTTTTGATGCGTCTGAGTAATTATTTCTACCGTATAAAAATACAGACAAAGAAACGACTTTGGCGACTTTCTGATAATCTCCATGATAATTATTAGATTCGTTTCTTTTTTCGCACAAAAAACCGAATTCTCTCCACCAAGGCTGCGTTCGAAAACGTCACACGAGTATACTCCCTTCTCTTTCTATCTCAGCGAGTTAGAAAGAGAAGGGAGTATACCCGCGTATACCTGGGTGACGTTTTCGAACGCAGCCCAGGAGGGAGAGAGCTCGGAGTTCGGAGACGTTCGTCTCTCGGCGAACCCTAACCTCTCCCTTTTCGCGACGATAGCAAAGGTACATTGGCGATTTACGTGAATCCCTTTGGAACGACTTACCGATAATGGGCCGATTGTTCGATTCTGCTTCAGTCCTCGCGACTGTAAAGACAAACGCCGTAAGTAGAATCGGCAACAGAACGCTCATCGTGAAACACATGATAAGAAATGATAAGAAAATCCTTGACATTCTCTCTCTAGCGACACTATCGAGGAGAAGGGAGTGGAGAGGAGTGCGCGCGAGCCTCGTCGTTCCTAATCGAATAACGACAAGCTCATCGTGTTAATTAATTCGTGCACGCGTCGCGTTATCGGCCGTGTGTATTGTAGTGTCGTGCTTTATCGTGCACGCATATATCAAATCAGCGTAAACTGGTATAAACTATGCCAAGTTCATGCCAGTTTATGCCCTACCGAGCTCGCCGAGATAATCTCAATAAAAAAAAAAACTGGCCGTGCCGGTCGTGATGCCGCATCGCGGTCGCATCGATCGATCGCGTTTACTCGTGTCATATCCCGGAGAATTTGATGCAACGAGCGCACGGCATTTGCGACAATAGCGACAGGAGTTTCTGAGAATTCTAAGGGCGAGATTCAATTCTAGGGCAGAATATTCACCAGACATCGAAAAGAATGGCTTCTTGAAATAAAACCGAGCGAATGTACTCGTAACGAAGTTTCGTAATTATCGCTGATTATCTCTGAACAATTTTCCTTTTCCTTTTTTCACTACACTGCACCGCTGCCATCTGTTTTCCAATAATAACCAGCGTGAGGACAAACCCAAGCTTGTGTGGTAAATTTCAAGATTATATTATGTTTACGTATTGTTTATACATTATGTTTACATAACAATTGTAAATTATTAGATACATGATGCTAATATAGAAATATCTTGTTGGTAATATGAGAAAATACCTTTTTTCAGTAAAATAATTTTTTGTATTTATACATATTAAAAAATGTTATGAAGAGAGATCGTATAAAAGAAATTTAATTAAATACAAATTTAGAAAATTTAAACACTAATTTTTTCGTGAAAAAGTTATATCATGCACTATAGACGGTTTACATTTAATAAACGTAATCACATTTGTATTTAAGTAATTAAAGTACTTGTGTAAGATTACAAAACTATTTAAAATATTTATAATAAAATTCTATCGTGAAATCTAATAGATACTATACAGATCGTCTAAAATAGATTTTTTAGTTAAAAAGAAATTTATGTAATATTGTGTAATGAAAAAATCTCATTTTAAGATCATTATTTTGAATCGAAAATTTATCGCATGAGCTTATCAAAATGCGGACTGATTTATTTATTGGAAACTATCCTATCAGTCCCAGTGTGTCAGAAACAGAAGTGAGACGAGAATGAGTCGTGAAGAATATCATTTTGACGTCAAAATGACGACAAATAACGTCAACTTAATTGCTGCTTGACGAAACAGAGTGGCATTTCGCGAGGTCGGCTATCGGCTATCGGCATTTAATGAAGACCGGAACTCGTTCGACCTAAAAAAGATTGGAGAGGAGGGAATCGCCTCTAATCGGGGCAAGCAATTTTATAATCGAGAGAAATACCCTCTCTCGGTCACCGCGCGGAGGGACCACCGCTGGCGTACGACACGGTACGACCAATTCAAACGATGACGTAAGCTCGTTCCGTCTTCCTCTTTCGCTCTCGTCCGTCCTCCCACCCCTCGAGCTCGCGCAGCATCTTTTCGCCCGACGTAGCTGCATGACGTTCGCTGATCGAGTGAGAAACAGAGAGATGCGATCTCTCCTCTCTTTCTCTCTCACGTACGCGCCTACCCCTTTTTCTCCTTTCTTTCTCTCTTTTAACATTTATATTGTGCTCCATCTCTGTCTTATCGACAATCATCTATCTCGGTCGTTTACCGTACCGGTCGCGCTGTAGCTATCTCCCTCCGACCCTCCCGTATTCTCTCTCGCTCCCACATCCCTCTCGCTACCTCTTTCTATTCCACAAATATACTCCACGTAGAACATACAGTTCTCTCTTTTTCCCTCTCTCTTTCTCTCTCTTTCTATTCTCTCCCTTTCGTTTCCTTTCTTTGAAAAGCGGCTCTCATGCAGAACTCTCTTGCTCTTATCACTCCCACCAATTCTCGATCGCCTTATCGCTGTCTTTGTTCTTTTCGAGACTCAAAATGGCATATCTCTTTCTATCTCTATCTCTTTTTCTCTTCTCTCTCTTTCGACGAGTGTCTCTCTCTCGCGCGATTGGGTAGTTTATCTCCGTTCAATGCTTTCTCTCTCTCTCTCTCTCTCTCGCGCAGTTCGATCGTTCGTTTCCGTCCGACTCGGCCCGGCCGTTCCTCTCTCCCCTCCCACACTCCCGTATACGCGGCGCGCACTGCGCGCGCGCCCCACGAGGAAGCCCGAAGTGCGGCGCCGCGAGCCGAACGAACACGTCCGTTCAAGTTTCAGCAAGTTTCAGTCAAGTGAAGTCAGTCTCGAATCTCGCGTCGGTTGTTACGGGTTTCTCTTCCGTGGCGCGTTCCTTCGCCGTCCGTTCTCCGCTCGATCGGGGACCCATGGAGAGCCGTGGGCCTGACAGGTGTAGTGCGGTGAGTGACGAATAAGAGGACAGGTAGCGGGAAAAGATCGGGGGGAGGATCGACGGCTTCGACCGAGCGAGGGATGAAGGACGGATGAGAGACACGCGCTCGCGACGCGGACGGCAACGACTCGATCGCGGTAATCGACTCCGACTTCTCGGCATATCAAAATATCCGCTCGACAACGCACTCCGCTGTGCCTGACGTTCGAGTGAGAAGGAGGAGAAGTCGACGCGCTATCCTTCGATGATCTTTACCGCACGGTCGAGATCCCGAATATCCCGATCGAGACGACTCTGAAATTCGCACGATTCGGAGGACACCTAT
This sequence comes from Temnothorax longispinosus, assembly GCF_030848805.1. Classification (NCBI taxonomy): domain Eukaryota; kingdom Metazoa; phylum Arthropoda; class Insecta; order Hymenoptera; family Formicidae; genus Temnothorax; species Temnothorax longispinosus. The sequence goes on along the minus strand of NC_092369.1, from coordinate 13,527,924 downwards.
CGCGCGCGAGGAGGGTGCCGTTCGAAAAGGTCGGCGCCGCGCGCGTGCGGCGTCGTCGCCTGTGCAAACGATTCAGCTGATCGAGGGGGGAGCAGCAGCCACGTCCGGATAATCGGCTCGTCGCCAAATTGAATTAGTTTCACGAGAAGCGATCGAGATCGCGCGTCAAGTGTACGGTTTTTGGAGGAACGATCGAGGAGAGGAAGCTCGAGGGAGAAGCCGAGCGCTCGCGAGAAGCGGGGAAATTAGTGAAATTTTCGGGAACGGTGCGGAAGAAACTGCGACGTAAAGAGGCGAAAACTGAGAGAGGTGGCAATCCTTCTGGGATGTCGGCGTACGGTGGGTGGAGTCTGCGGCCGGCGAGGACGCGTTTTCGACACCTGACAAAATCGCCGACGATCCGTCGCGGCTGAGATCCGCCGTCCACGCCGGATTGATTTCGAGGGCGTTATCACGGCGCGGAGCTTTCTTTCGGACGATTCGACGCCTCCTCGACACACCGTCTGTCGACGGAAAGGGAATCTCTCGGTGTTGAGCGTCGCGTTAAGCGGCGCCGAGTAATCCGGAATTGTTCTCGGGGGATTCGGAAAAAGGTGCAGCAGGTAAGAATCATTTATTGTTGCACAGCTACTACTGTCCGCAAAAATCTCGAATTAGATTTTAGGCTAATTAGATGTATAATTAGATACTGTTTCGAATTATGGGATATCTTTTCAATTATGTTTTGAAGACGTAATTGAAATATATTAAATATTAAATGTCTTGAAGAGATATTAGGTAGTCATATTAATTATAAAAATTATTTTAAATTGTAGGATGTCTTTTCAATTATCAAATTTTTTGAAAATTATGGAAGTAGTTATATTAATTATAAAAATTAATATAATACTTCCATATTTTATTAATGGCAATGTTATATTAATTTAGCAAATTATGATTTGCACTTTATAATAGAGATATTTATTAGTGCGATTAACTTGCATGCTCGTTCGATTCATATCCACGTGATGAATACTTAATAATTACGAATATTTATAATAAAACGAATAAAAGAACTGAAACATTCAAATATTAAATCGTCGCAGCAGAGTTCTGATTCACTGATTTATAGAATAACAGAATATTGTTACAAATCGCTCTTGCTCCGTTAAATCGACCTTAGATCTTCCAGGGCGCTTCGACAAAGTATTTTGATTACTTAATTTTTTTAAAATTGGTTAAATATCGGAACTAAATTATGGCGGTATTTCTTGAAGAAATCCCGCAACGATTACGTTGGCGGATGTTCAAGGGCGGCGCTTGCAATGGCTACCTCGATTAAAGTGATTAAAAGATAGAGTCTAAAGCAACATATTCGCTATTAAATAATTAAGAAATAATGAAGATTAATTTTATATTTCTATCAATTTATACCCTGATTTAATTGTAAATCTGATGCACATTATAATATACTTATTTATTATATTTTAAATTTTATGCAATTCTCAACATTTCTAATTCTCTTTACAACCTCCTTAATAATACACAGCATTTTAGATATGTCAAGATACATCTTTTATTTTTTTTTATTTGTAAATGTTGCTATCTAATTCGCATATATTTCTTCGATTTTACATAAAGTCAAACTTTTTATAAAATCAGACAGAAATAAATCTGTTCTGAAGGAATTATATTGTTTCTATTTTCTATCGATTGGCAAAAATTTTGACAATTTGGCATAGTCTTCGACATAATAAAAATAACTTTGGGAAATCATTGATAGCATCCCTAGATAAACGAATATCTGAAAGATATGCGCAATAATTAATTAATGGCCGGATAGATAATGTCGCTTTAACGACCATTTCAATACATTAAACGTTAAACGTTTATGCAACGGAAACGGGCCCAAGGTTTCTCCTGTTCGTCGAGCTCATCGCGTTGTGGGCGAGCCTTAACCAAATATGTAAGTATCAAGGCTCAGGATTCTACGAAGCCGCGTGTCGGATAAATATTACAAAGTTATATTATGAAGTTATTATGAATATGGAAAGCGAAGTTAGAGTGGGCTTGGTGCGCAACAAAGTGATTGCAAATGCTCGATTTATTTTCCAAACGAATACGTGTTTATATAGTGTTGACTTGTAGAATTGACGATAATAATTTTCCCGTTATGCAATTGAGGGTAAGTGCGATTCGTGGAATGGGGCGAGGAGGAAAAATGCAGACTTATATATCGTTGTAGAAACCGCGGCATTGAAGGCTCCGGAAATTTCTTCATTTTGCACACCTTGGCGTGCAGGCATCGACGTCTCCGGTGACTTCAACGCTTTGTGCTATATTTAGCACAGATATCTGGCACAGATCCGGCAGCCAAAATGTTCTTATATCAATTAATCGTTTCACCTTTACTAATTTTTGGTCGTATTATTTTTATTATGATTATTATTTCTAAATAATATTTATTCAATACATTACGCTGAATTGTAATATGTTTACGAATAATGGGAATATTAGCTGGATTCATGTTTAGAAACAACTCGAGTCTTAATGAAAAATGCAATACATAAGTTACTGCTATTTTCCCCGTAATTTTTTGACAGAGAGAAGAAAATTTACAAGTGTGGAATTCCCACATAAGTACCATTATACTGTCCTTGAATATTTCGATTAGTGATTCTCCCGCAGACGAACCGACACTTTAAATCACCTGCGCGACAGCTGTTTCCGCTGTCAAGATACCCCGTCCGCATTCGTTGCTTAAATCATTCGTTCTTGTTGGTATACGACTCTATTGATGAATCTATAAGATGTTTTTAAAAAGATTTTATAAACTATGCCAGTATAGAAGAGAGGCAAATAATTTATTTTTTTTAATAATTTTAAATATAATAATAACAACAGTCTTCCTCTCGGTAATAATCTGCTATCAATATATCATAATTTCGTTCTTTTATCTCTCTCGGAAGATGCACGTTGCGTTTTTTTTTTTTTTTTTTTTTAAGAAAAGTATTTTCTCGCACCCCGCGAGGAATCGCGCGCCACGAGGGACACGTCCCTGGCCGCGATCGCCGATCCGACCGGTGCCGCGGTGTGTCCTCTTCTCCCCGTACCGCAAGAAAGGTGGAAGCTGCGGGGACCACGGGCACATCCTCGCCGTGATGTCGATCTCCGGCGGTCTCGTAAATCACGTCGCGATACACATCCGGCGCCAGGCCATCGAAAAAGGGCTTGGCGCGCGAAAATGGCGGCCGCACGGCCGCCCATAGCCGACCATGGTGGTCCGGTGGTGGTCGAGGTCGACCGCGTGCTCCACCGCCGTCGCCGTTGCCTATCGTGGTGTACTAAAAAGTGAACGTTGCATCGTGCATCGCCGCCGCCGCCGCCGCCGCCTTCGCGAACAAGCGTGTCGCTTTCTCGACGGGCTGCGAGCGCCTGCACCCGAACGGGGGGGGCTCGGCGATACTAACCCGCCTGAAAACGTTCACCGGCTACCTCGACGCCGAGATTGGCCTTAACCCTCGCTCGGGGTGACGTCACGATGCGGGGAAGCGCCGCGATTATTTTTTTTTGCCCGGCCGCAGCTACTCCGGACTTGCGATTCGTGGAATGAGGCGAGGGAGGAATGCGAGAGGCTATATCGTCGTGTACCAAACTGAGTTTATAGAACGGAGGAATGCTAGGTGTTTTTCTGCACGGGCCCCCCTTTCTGTATTAGATTAGATAGAACTGGTATGAGGATAGAGGATATGGGGTACAATTGGAAACGAGCTCAAGGTCGATGGAGAGAGGGCGACAGGGTAATAAAGAAAGAATGATCCGGTTTGCGGAACGAAACTGTTTCACTGTTAGGTCTTTTAAAGTGTGTTTTAAATAAACAAATAGACAAAGCATCCGTACCCTTATTCTGATAACATATATAACATAATACAAGGAGTTTCTTATTCGAAAAACGGAACTTCAGAATCCGTCACACATCTTTATAACTATATATAATAAAATACTTGGAAATATTGTGTTATGTACAGATTCTACTATAATATTTAATAATTTCTTAATAAATATAACATTTTTAAGATATTTTCTTAAGAAGAGACTAAATTATATTAATAAATTTGTTAATTAATGATGTTCACCGCCGCGAATAGTATTGATAAGAGATATTTTTCGAACGAGCATGCAAGCTTGATAAGAAGCGGCAAATCTTCGAATCTGCCGCCTCTCGTGCGACGGAGACGATGTTTGCGCGATCGATCGTACCTTGCGCGAGTTCGACCCAGTTATTAATAAGACTTTCTCTTTTATTTTAGCCATGGACTGGAGGGGGTTCGCGCTGGCATTTCTGGTGGTGAGTAAACACAAAAAATTATTTCTTTTGACTGCGTGCAAGATGGCTCACCTTGAACGAATGAGATATCTTAACCCGGGCGACTTTTGATTCTTTTGCTTTCTTTTACCTCACATTTTTACAGAATAAAAATTAAAATATATCTGTTTATGTTATAAGAATTACATTATTGTAGAAACATTATTACTAAAAATTTTCATGTTATAAGAAAAAATATTGCACCAACATCTGGCTGTATATAATTTTATTACGCAATGCTATTAAAGAATCAATAGTTTCAGTTTATTTTATTATATATTTAATCTAAAAATATATCAAACTTCTGTCCCTTCTTTTTTTCACATAAAATACGCCTGCATAACGAATGTGCGATATTCATCTTAAGTGTAATCGCTTAAATTAGATTTAAATGCAATTGTTCTAAATTCATTTGCGTTATGTAATTCGCGTGGAGGCGAAGCTGATATAACGTTTAATAACATTGTAGAAAATACTCGCTCAAAACGGTAACGTTTATCGTGCGATTCCATCATTAATAGTTCCGTTTGAAAAAACCGGTTGATGGATTATGGATTTGCGCTTGACTCGACAGTCCTGAAGTCGAAGGGCGAGGGGATAATGTATAATCGAGAGACGAGAATATACGGCTCTCGCCGTCGTTTCGGGTAGGCGCGGATTAATAGCATCCGTAATATGTACACACACTTTCTCCCGTACGTGCCGCGTCGTACACGCGTGTGATTTACAAAGATATGCGGCGCGTTATGTAATCCTTTGTTGGCGCACGACACATCCGAGAAAGGTGTCTGGTTGTGACTGCTGAACCGCATCGGCGCGCCAAACGACCGCGGATTCTTAATGCTCGGATCGACGCGTTCGTCAGTGGAAATTTGACAAACGAGCCTCTCTCGCGAGAAAGCAGCTGGACGGCTTTCGAGCGATTTTCAGGCATACAACGACAGAATACGCGTACGATATTTTCTCTCTATATAATCGCGCGTCGTTGCTTAGTTTTTCGAACTGTCAACGGAGAAGCAAGTCCGACTGATATTTGAGTCTCTCTCCTCTCTCGTATCAGATATTAATGTTGCTCTCGAAAGTTCTTTAATTACGGCAGAAATAGCATCGAGCATGAAAGTGTAGAAAACGACTGAAATAGAGAAGAAAAGTAAATTGCAAACGTTTTCTGGCTAATGAATATCCTGTTAATTAGTGGATAATTGCGTTTTATAACTGCGAAAGGGAAAGAGAGAAATGCCAGGGGAAAATTTTTTACTTACGATGAAGTATTTAAAATTTATAACGCAATATAACCAATTTTTAAAGCAAAAATATTTTACGATGGCATTGAAAGACGACGTCGAAGATAAACAAAAAGTGCGGTAATACAGGTATTTAAGTATGACGGTGTCTTTCACGGCGGTTTCGGAGAACGTTATGTCACTATACCGACAATAGTCGTGGGATCGCTTTCTGGATGAGAGGCTGACGGATCTAATGTCGTTAACCCATTCAAGAGACGGCAATCCCGGCGTTACGTAACATATAATAATTGACAATTACGCTAAACTTAACGTTTACGTGTAGCTTAAGTTTCCACGACAGGAGCCTCGAAACGTGTGTCGTTAATACATGCCGTAGAAAACAACCGAGTGCCACCGTTTATTATCACGGAACTTTTCATTGTTAGCACATATTACTTTGCACAAGACACGAAATAAATTCCCAAAATTCAAGCCGTCACAGTTAACTTTTCTATCTGTGTCCCAGTTAGAGAATGCCATAAAAACACATGTATATTCAACAGCATGCAAATTTCAATGACTACGAATATTCCTCTATGGAAAAGAAAGATACATAAATTAGATTTATTTATTTTCTCTAATTTTTATTTATTCAAAGGAGATAAATGAGGCAATCGGAGTCAAGCGCGGTAATCAATGCGCAGACAAATAATAATAATAAATAAATATATTAGCTTGGCTCCGATTGCCTTATTTATCTCCTTTGATTTAGTCTAGAGAGCTTATACTTCGTTTAATTTTATTTATTGTTTCCAGTTATCATAAAAATTTATCCTATAAAAATTATATTAAAATAAATAAAGAAACTCAAACCCCTTTTCTGACAAAATCAATTCCATATTCCATTATTTCGAATGTGATTATCGAAAAAGCTTTCCTTAAATTATATAGAAACTCCTTTTTTTCGTTGATGAATTGTTGTAAAATGCAGCGAATCCGCGTACCGAGCTTGATCGGAACACCCCGTTGCACGTAAGAAGAAAAGACAATCCGTTCAAAGTCGCCACGCCCACTTTTACTTCGCGTTCTTTTAAATATCGACGCGAGATCTTGGCAAGCCCGACGCTCGCTGGCACGTTTCCATAAACGTTTCACTTCACGGTAGAAGACCGTCGATAACCGGAAACGTGACGTCGAATGTGCGCTTCGTAATTTTATGCGTTCGTCCGTTCTTTTATTTCTTTGTTAAGTACAACGAAACGAGAACCTGCCGATTGAATTCTGCAAACAACGTGAAAACTTCGACATATATTACGTCATAATTTCGAAACGGGTTCCCTTGAAAGCGGAAGGTTATGAATATTTCTAAATATTTTCTTTCAAAAAACATCAGGGATTATTCTTCGTTAATAGCTGCTCGTCGAAAGGATTCTTCAAACAATTCGTGGGCTGTGCTCTCGCTTAAGAATACCAGAAACGCAAATACGATAACGCAAACATTTAATATGACCAAGTCCAATAGAAACGTATATGCCAATGAAGAGAGGAGAAAGTAAAAAAACTCTCGTCCGACAAATCCCATTTCTTTCCGCGAAATAAACGTCATCCGATTTAAGTGTGACTAGGAGATGTGTATATTTACTCATACGCCCAAATTAGGATTCGCTGACGCGAGTCATCCGTTTCAATTAGAGATCGGTGAAATCGCGTGGTATATTCGATCGATACGATCGTATTCGGAGGACTCGCGTGGGCGCTCGTTTTAAAGTTCGGAAGTCATTGCGATTAAGTCGAATGCAATCTCTTCGCCCACGCGTATAGCGACAATCCTCCCGAGAGTCCTTCTACAGAGCTTCACGTCTACATTAAATGCTTAAATACCATCGTGACATAATCGCGGCTTTGCTCGCGGCGTCAGATCACGACGTCACGGGAGCACGCGCCGCGATTGCGTACGAAAGTGACTAACTAGCAAGAGTCGCGGACTGTGTGTCTGCAATAGCGAGTAATGGGCGGCGATCTCAAGGAGATCCCGGCCTACGTTAGATCCGTGTTGGATGACGGCTGTAGATCGTAGTCCGCCGCTCCAATTACCTATTGAACTACTTGACGTTCAAGGATCACGCTGCCGGGTAACGCGACATTAGTATCAATCTGAACTGGCATATGTCGCATTATTATTAAATTCATATGCTAATTAACTGTGCATAACCGAGGAATACGTCCGAAGGCAACATCAGAGCTAATTTTAGCCAACATACGTCGTATTATTAACGATAATTCTTATTTTAATTAAATCCAAGGATTACGTCTCAGTGTTAATATATATATCGTATTATTATCGGAAATTCTTGCTACAATTGAACGATTAATGTTATCAGTCATAGACGATAAGAAAATCGGCAATTAACTGATTACCAACATCGAAGATTCCACGAGCGATTTCTTTTCGGTTTATGTTAGTGAAGATGCGCGTTTCGCGAACAGAGCGAAGCGACGGAAGGAAGGTCAGTCCTCGATGGATTCCATCGGACGCGGAACGTCGCGAACCTTATATGGTCCGGTCTTGCTGCTGGCGGACCAACTCCGCGCACCGCTGCGCTTTATCGTGGTATCTCCGACTCCGCGTTTTGCGTTTGGATCACGTCCATCGCGTTTCGATCCAATTGTACCCATGTATCGGGCAGCATCGATCTCACGATAGTCTACCTCGCCACGGGCGCTCGTCAAATTAATGGGACACAGTGCTCCGCAATAAAAGACGGCCAGCAGCCGGTATAAAGCAATAGTGCTCTCGCTATCGCTTTCACTTTGGCGCTCTAGTAAATATAGTCGCAAATATAATCCGCAAGAGAGGGAGAGAGAGAGAGAGAGAGAGAGAGAAGTGCAGGGGCCATGTCGTTCCGAGTATGTATACACTTGAATGGCCAGTGACTCGTTAGACCACTTTCATTGCACGGACGAACAAGCGCCGGCCATACTGACGTCAGCGTTCGCCGCGGAGACTCTTGTCGTGAAACTTTCCGTTGCGTTAAAGCGAACGCGCGAAGCGATTGTTTACCGCCGTGCTGTGCACGCAGGAGAGATAACTTTTATCCCAGTTACGCGCGAGCGCGAGAGATCGTCCCGCGTGGGAAAAAGAAAGGCGAGAGGCGCTTCGCGGGAGAGCTTCTGCGATTCTGCGATCGCTCTCGTAGGTCAACTATCGCTTTCCGATACACCGCTCTTTGCCGCGATACCTAAATTGGAAACGACGTAAAGATAAAAGTGTGTCGAGGGGAAATTACATGACGCGACGGTGATCGTCCTTGTATTATTTACTCTCGCGTTCGCCATCGCTCCGCTTACCGATGTTTCCACGGACTCGGGTAGATCAGCGAGAGGACGTGCGATCTCTGATCAGTCGCGCCGCTGATGAAACCAATTTATTGTGGGCGCGTAAGCGGCGATTCGCGCCGCTTACCCGATTAAATCGTCTCCCCGAGTCCGCGTGCCTTCCGCGTTGAAGTTACATTACGACCGAGCATATTACGCATCGCGCGGAATTACCTGCGATTCACGCACCGCGGGAATGGATCTCGAATCAGATTGATGGAAGGCAATTACAGTACTCGTGTATCTCCCGTCGTTGTTAATCTAAAAATAAATTATCGCGACGTTATTGCGTTTCGCCGGATGGCATAATCGCAGGTGATTTTAGTCGCGGATACACGTTAATGACGTTAATGCGCTGCACGTCTTTTCCATTATCGGACCAGAGACTCGCACACGTCTTTCCGCGCCACAATGACTGCACTCGTCTCATTTACAAGCTTGCGAAGAGAAAAAGGCATAGAAACTTCCATGTTTCACGCAAGAAATCAATCATCGTTTCATTACTTCATTTTCTCTCTTCATTAAAATGACGCCATCGTATATATGATTTTATTAGAAGCGACAGCGACCTTGCGTGCGCGGAACGATCTTTTCTTTCTGCTGCGAATGTCGCAGGCTATTATAAACGACACATTCGTGCATGCGAGTGATCATTAATTTTAATATTTCACGATGAAAATATTATTTTAGTCTTTTAAGAAAGCAGTTCCTCTGTTACGTGAATTTTTATAAAACGATGACGACAGTGAAAAGTATAAGAACAGTGCGGTTCATACATTACGGAAAGTGAGAACCAGCGAGAGGCGATCATAACTCGGGCATGACATTCTCGCGAGACTTTCATATCGCGCACTTTTAATCGGGATGGCGATCGATCATCGATCCAACGTCGATTAAATTAATACCTGTGGATGTGAGATATCACATACATAACGCGCTGCAAAAATGTTTAAAACGCGTTTGAAATTGGCAGTTCTGTAAATCATAGAATTCCACAATCAATTTGTTCGTGAGAGGCGTTAAACGGGGAATATCGGTGCGGTGCGATAAATTCTCGCGTTTGAGGTTCGCGGAATATCATTTCTTCCCTAATCGTCGCAATTAAAGACACAACGCTCCCATCCTTTCACAACGACGCGACAGTTAATGGATCCATTACGGCAAATGGATAATGACACCGCGAATTTGTTCAGAAAGTTCACGGATGGGAGTCAAATTAAATCTTAATCGGGATAAATCATCGCTCGTTGCCGCGGGTGCACCGGCTCCGGCTGTAATTACGCGTATTACTTTAATGAACCACCGCGCACATATATTTGTCTCAAAGCGTTTCATAGTTCTCGAGGATCGGGCACCTTTTTTTTTTCTTTCTCCCGAGTCGTGCTTATTTCATCATTGACTTCACCGCAAACGCCGATGATATCACACCGCCAATTGTGGCAACTTGCTCTGTCACCGGGGAATAACCTGATCCTGATAAATACGAGCCATCTAACTGGTAAAAGTGACGGCGAGACACCGCTCTCTTTTTCCACGCCTCTCCCGGTGTTTCGCCTAACGCTGGATATCTAGAATTTTACGTAACTTTTTCCACGATTCCTTTTCCTGTTTTTTTAATATAAATTCTCTTTCCGCGTCTCATCCATTGTGAGACTAACGTTATTCCATATTCATGTCGCGAATCTCGCCGGTCGTACCTTAGGAGGCAGCCTTGAGGGAACTTTCCGAAGCTTGTAAGCATGAGTTCTTACTTAAGCGTCAGGTATTTTAAGTACTTGCGCCACGCGTGTTACACTCGTGTTACAATATCGTGTGCGTTGCGCTATTCTAATTGCGTTTCGCGCGATACGCTCACCACCGACCGGCTTAACACGAGGCAATAGCGCGGCTAAGTCAGCGCTAACAATCCTATCTTATTAAGCGAGAAGATCTAAAACATCGCCTTTCCCCTATTTTCAGATCACAATAACGAGGCACAGCGGTAGCAGCACACACGCAGCCCAGATACCTCAACAGCCGCCGACGTGTGAGTACAACTTGCGAGAACTTACTTTCTAACCGTCTCGACAGCGACGACAACTAATTAGGGCGAATCAATTAGACCGTTGATCTCGCGTACGCGGAATCGGAAGGAATTCGCGATACACCTCACTGTTTCATCTGCTCTGTTTCTTCCTCGCTCGGTCGTCTCGAACGCGTCACGCGGCGCGAATTTTCTCCCGCGGAAAAATCGCATCGCGCGCAGTTCCCCCTCGTAAAGCCAAATTGCCGGATAATCAGATAAAAGTGGACGCTTTCCACACGACGCGCACTTTCTAATGACGGCACAATACCGCCTGATGACAATGATTCGAGATGGGATGCTTGTGGTAACGAAGTATAACGGTTTGGAAATAAACGTAATTACTATAGAAAGTAATCGACCTCTCGTATATACTTTCTTAACGCCCGACACAGAGGCTCAATTAATTACTCGGGCTAATTACCTCCGTGCCTCAATCAATCAGTCACTCATTTGGATACGTGTACCCGAAGATTATCTCGAGACTTTATCTGCCCTTGACATTTAATCACATAATTTAAATATTGATCTCTTATCAATGTTGAAATTACATCGAAAAACAAGCTTGGAATATGTAAGTTTAAAAATTTTTCGGTAATTTTGTAGATAGATAATCGCTGCAAAATCATTAGATAAATTTGTTCGTTATATAAATTAACTAAAAAATGAGCGATACCGTCGCAGCGATAATTAATAGGCGAAGAGAATTATTTAAACGCTTTTCAAGGATCATATATTAATAGTTAATAAGAACGAAAGGAATATCTTTGTATCCGCCTCACCGTCGGAATCTCCGACCGGCTACAGATTTTTCTTACGTCAGCGAGATCGGGGAGAGCAATTAATCCAGCTGACGGGCGGATAATTTTAACGAAAGGGAAAAGCGTCGTCGTTCGGAAGAGAGTCTTTCCAGACGGGATCGAGCGACGACCTTCCTTGGAAGACATTGCTTTTGCTGGAAGGTGAACGCAGCCGTGCGACCTAGATTCTCATGTGGAAAGGAGCGGAGCCGCGCGCACGGTACGGCGGGAGGAACGGAGAAAGAGTGATACGAGATATAAACGGCATGAAACGAGATGACGATTATAACCGGGACGAACGACGAGCGTGCACACCATATCGTGCATCGCGATATCCGCCGCGGCATGATGGCACATCGACGCGAATCGAAAGTCCCCGCCGCGCCGTGCACGGCGTGCACTTGGCGGCGGACACTTTCAGCCTTTTACTTCACGCGGTCAAGCGACCGCAAGTCAAATTTCACCCATCGTATCGGCGGAAATGCACCGTCGATGCGGACTCGCCTTTACTTGCTTATCGCAAATCGCAAAACCTGCCTTCGCAAACTCGTCTCGATTCTGCGCGAGAATCCGCTATATCGGATCCGCCGCGATTCTCTTAAGAAGGAAAAGTTGCGCGTGAAAATGAGAGTAATATTTTTTATTATTAGATGAGTTTTTTATTAGATATTGAAGTAACTCGGCTAAGAATATCTCCGTATAATATTAATGTGACAAGTGTTTGAAATAAGCATATTAAGCTGCACTCTTTGACGCAAATCAGCTCAATATTCCAGTCAAGTAGACTGCAAACTCGTAATCCCTCAAATACCTCTAGATGCTTCACGAGATGACGATTAATGAGCGGGACGAACATACTATTTTCCTCGTGACAATGATGAATCGAAAGTCTCCGTTGAAGCGGCCGCGGGCGCTTTCGGACTTTTACTTTTTGTCGTTTGTTCCGCCGCACCGGGGAGATGGAGGAAAATGAAATTGTTCCGTTCTGCCCTGATAAGAAACTAGGCACGTGTCTTGCACATCATATTATTATTACTTTCCGTTTGTTCTCTTTACAAATGATTTGGCGCCTATTCTTGAACACGTTTATGCGCTGCTTTATGCTGATGATCTTAAGTTATATCTGCAGGCTAATTTACTTTCTAACTGCTTCATGATCCAACCTGTAGACAGGCTTGTTTCTTGATGCGACATGCAAACAAGCTTTTATTGAATATTTCCAAATGCTCCGTTATGAGATTCTCACGTAATTATAATTAAATTTACTATTTATATATACGTATGTTGCTAGATACACACATACAATTAATTTTTTTACTAAGAATTCAGTTAAATTTTGGAGAGTTATCCTTAATTATCTTAACACTTTAATATTTTAATTTTAATAATATTATTGATAAAATCTTTAGATTTAATTCAAATGTTTTGATTTAAATTTTAAAGACAAACACCTTTAATATTCTACATAATTAATTCTTGTTTAAATTTAAAGTAACGTTATATTTGCACGTAAATTCTTGCATTTGCATAAGATTGATTTGAGTATGCGCAGATTGGCTCACTACACATATATTAAATCGGTTTAAATTACAAGCTATTAAAATTCGCAGACTCATTTCTTTTAAGCTCATTACTGGTTCATTACTGGCTGCATTTATTGATGCTCATGCGCTCTTCAAATGATTAATTCAAATGTGCGCTTCATATAGCTGCCACCGTAAGGCATCTCCACTCGTTTGCTCTTAACGATTTAGAACCAATTTGTTTTACACTGAGAGAGAGAGAGAGGGGGGAGGGAGGGGGGAGAGAGAGAGAGAGAGAGAGAGAGAGAGAGAGAGAAATGGATCGTTACAAATTAAGTTATAGTTCGATTTTTTCTACAATTATCTATATAGTATCTATACAGACGTAGACATTCTCTTGTGACGTAGATAATCTAATTTCTTTTCAGTGACAGCTTATTTCTTCGTTTCTTACTTATAATTATTTAGTATTTACGCATTTAAATATTTATATTAAATGTACTGTTTTTACGTGTACGATACTTACACTTACTTTACATATCTTTTTTTCATCTTTAAGTTAATCACATCATAATAAATGAGTAAACGAATTATTATAATATAAGTATAATTATAACCAGTTTGTCTATATATATATATATATATATATATATATATATATATATATATATATATATATATACATAGTTTTATTACTATACATATACTTTCAACATTTCTTTTATCACTCATTTCATAAAGTTATATTAGAAATCTATAAACCAACATAATATTCCAAATTCGTATTTTGCACTTTGCACTTGCAGTCCTTTTTTGGTTGTTTTGGTGAGATTTGCATTCCGATTATTGCATTGTAAGGCGCTATCACTGTCGGGATCGAGTAGAGCATTGTTTAGTGCTTCTCAAACCGTTGTTTCTGCACTCTCGAGGAGAAACCGCGCCTTCGAAGAAAGCATTTTTTTTTCGCTGCTACCTTCGCATATGCGAACGTTCGTTCGCTCTCGCGGAGGACGAAACTATTTTATTCTCACATGCATTACAATACCTGCAATCGCGTTTCCATATATGCAGCCTGGTCGTGCCGATCACCACGCTAAAAGATTTAATCGCCACAGCACTCTATCCTTATTCCTCCGTCTTCCATCTTATTAAATGCTCATTACTTTACTTTATTTACTTACTTTTATTTACTTACTTTTATTAAATAAATACACCATAAAGAATTTGAAGCATTAAAAAGCAGATTATTTTGCTGATACAATTGACCGACGTACATTAAAAGCTCATTAAAAACGAGTTCTCGTAGAAATCATTTTTCGCTAGAAAAAAAATTACGATCTTAATTGGACGCGCTCTCCTATTTCATAAACATTCTAAAATCACGGAGTAGAAAATATTTTGCAGAAAGTGAACGATCGCGTAAGTTTCCAATTTGTCAGAGGCAGACAAATCTCTCTAACGAACATACGCGTAAGCAGCACTTACAGATCGCTTAATTTTTGATAAGAATACGTCGGATTGATATAATAGAGGACACGCAGTTGTGCGATGCGGCGTGAAAAAAAATCCAGGTCGTGCGAATTGGATTGTCCGTGTTTAACGCGCTCTGCGTTACATTTGAATACGTCGCGTCGTCTTCTTACGTCCCCGAGGAATTTTTCACACCGCCGTCGTGTTCATGCGGGATAAAGTTGTCGCCAGACTCGTTAGTGCGCGATAATTAAAGGCCACGGGTGTTATCGCATCGGTATAATTATAAGGAAGGATTATCAAAAAGAAATCTCTAATTAGGGATATTTCTATTGATTAGCGTTACATTGTTTTGACGCTTCTTCAGAAGACGTAATTGTACGTGGAACTAGCGAGTTTTATTACTTTTATTTTATTTTAATTCTAAGAAATCCAGCCAGTTGAATCGGTTAATATGTCGCCTGCGCGAAACGACTTTCTGTTTTTGCAAGATTTTTGCGCGAATGACAGTGATTGCTAGTGAGCAATCGATATCTTTCACGATCAGAGCGATCAGAGCGACAATTCGTGATAATTTGTCTTGTCTACGTGGTCGGAATTTTTTTTTATGGGAAGAGGACTATGGAAAATTATTCGCGGCCATAGGCGAAGCTTCGTACGTCGTCATTTATCATGACCTATCTCCGTCGATCGATCTTACGATCCGTTGCGTCGGATTAGTTATTCGCTTAACTTTACGTACCATTAATACGATGTACAAGGCGGCTAATGTACTTCACGCTTTACCGTTGATTCGACATCATTATCTTTTAATCTGACTTTATCATTACGGCGCACTTATGTCACGGTCGGCGATCAATCCGATGCCTCCGATAAATTAGACGTGATGACTCGGTGACTTTTTTCTAGAGATACAGCCATCCGTTCTATTTTTCTTGTCCGTGTCTTAGCCGAGATAACAAATTGATCATTACGTTCAAGCGGCAGTTTTCTTCTCGACCTGTATATCTTCTTTTAAGCGACAATTAAGAAGCACTGCTAATGTTGCGTTAGATCGATAGTCGGATTCCACTCCTCAAAACGTATATACCTTCGGCAAACAATTCAAGCAATAATTAAGTCAACGAAGTAGTACAAATAATTATCGAACGATAATTAATAGAACGATATGTTGAAATTAGAATGTTGTAAAATTGCTATATTAATGTGTCGCGATTAGAGCTCTTGGTTCGCAGATTGGAGAGACGCGCGTTACGATGCTCGCAGTTACGCTCTTCACTCTCGAGCCTCATGTTAATTCGGATGTGGTAATAAACTTAACTGGTTACCGTTGACTTCATTGACCTTGGGTGATAAGTTCCTTTCCGTAATATAGCGACCGGTGAATATGCCCGAACACGTATAATGTGTTTGCGCGCCGCGTCGCTCGTCCCGCTTGCGACCGCACGCTTGTAAATCGGCAATTACCGCCAATGACCCGGCGGGCAGCGTTACGGTAGGTACGACCGTAAATAGGATAAGAGCAGGAGGTTATAAATGATCCTGCCTAATGACGATTGCAGAATCGTTAAACGGTCAACCGACGCGGCGCGGCGGCGACGGCGGTTCCCCTTTCGTCTCCCGGTATCCCGTTACCCGCGAATTTATTCCGATCGGTTTTCGCAATCCATTTACCCGCGAAAATCAACACCTGACACGTGCAATTACGATAGTCCGTAAGTTAGTTAACGGTTGCGGTCCCGTTAGTCTCGACCAATTAAAATATTTCTTCGATCCATTGAAGATTGAAGGATTGAAGTTGTAGGAAGTCTTCTCCTCCGATTTAATGTTTTAAAAGGGATCTCTTTATCAATGTAATGTTTTTTTTTTTTTTTAAACATGATAACAATGTATTATTTTTGTTTTGATTTACAGTTTAAATTTTGAGGATAATATTTCATAATTGTTGCAAAAATTTATTAGATTTTTATATATTTTTTGCATTTCTTTCTTACTTTTGCATTTCTCAAATTCAGAAAGTTTTTCATAGGAATAATATTATAGACTACCTCCTTGATCTTAATCTCGTCGATGCAGACGATATAGTGGTAACATTGCGTTCCCACAGCTTAGACGCCGCTTTGTTTTTTTCGTCACGGTATCATCGTTCGGTCCGCGATGTAAGTCACGGGTAATCCGGGTGGTGGAGGCCAATGAATCGGTTGTGAAGCGATCGTCCGAGCGATTGTGTGCCTGATCGAGGGGGAGATTCGCGGGCATCGATCCGCGTTACGGTCCGCCGCGTTTCTCCCCGGAAGCTCCGAGGTGTCGACAAACGGCCGTCAGAATTAGGGACGCTATCGCGCCATTTAACCAGGATCTTCGATCACAGGGAACAGGTATACGCGGGGATATTGTCGAAGGATTCACGGCATTCGCAATGAGGGACGGATGGGAAGGTATACGAGTGAGTTCAACGCGCGCAAAAGAATCGCGCGTTCGGGGCCGCACCGCGCGCCGGGGGGGATATACCGTTCCGTTTACTTCAGAATGTCCGAACCGATAACGGTATACCTTATGTGTGGAATCCACGACAATTCATCTGTGCCACACGTCCGCGGCACATGGCCAGACGCCGTTTGCGTAAGAATCAATTTGGATGAGCGGAGCCGTTATAGAATCGCGCGAAACCATCGTGTCGAACAGCACTCTGTTCGACGTCTCTGTTTCCTACGATGTCCTAACTTTATAGAAATACAAATTTTCCTTTGAAAATTATTTTATTATATTTAATACTTTATTGATATTACTTTTTATTAGTTAACATTCTTATTATGTTGCTCTTCAATCTTTATTTGTATTTCCTTTGTTATATATCTTGATCTAGGATATCTAGATCTAGAGTCAAGGTTTATCTATTATTTTAATATACAACAATTCATCAATTACTTTTTTCCGTTTTACTCTTCGCACTGAGGTACTAAAAAAAGTAAAACAAGCAACTTAAATTGAAATAAATTGAGGATACGATCACATTGAAGCATCGATTACCGCGTCCTGGGTGGAGTACCTAATTGGCGCGCGTGCGCGCGAACGTATCTGTCGATTAAAATATAAGATAATAGATCCACGATATAAATTTCTTTTGTGCGAGAGATGAGCGATGGATTCTCACGAAACGCGGGGAGGCATGCGAAAGACCTTGGGACCAATCCTGACAATCAATCGTTGGCTTCTTTCTCAATGATCCCTCGCGATTTCGCCGTGACTAGAAACAGACGCGACTGCAAGGGTCATTAATAATTGAATGAACATCACGTCGACACGGTAAATCGGCCGGAGCGAGGAGTTTAACGCTGGGCAAGCGATTGCGCCGAGAGTGGGAACGCGAGGTCTTGTGTGACGAATGGCGTCGACGGAAATATCACTGCACGCAGGAATCTCCACGCTGCGCACCGCCGACCTCGGATAGTAAATCGAAGTAATTGCGCCGTACACGCGCGGCGATAATTCCGGCGCGGAGTGCGGCGTGCAATTAATATCGGCGTCGCGCGATGCTCTTCGCGATGTTTATTATTGATTGAGGTTTTAGACGCGTTTAGTGGCGAATTTATCAGATGTACGTGTGCCAGAAATAATTATTATTGTGCGTGAAAAATTATCAAATTACGCAAAATGTAAAAACAAAATAATTTGATGAAACGAGATATATAGACGAAAAATAGATAAAATATTTTTTAAATTTTTGATGCGTGAAAAGGGGTCCTTAGTTAGCCGTAACTGCTTTAATGTATTTTGAGTATCACGTTATTAAAACTTCTATATCCCACACTCGTTCAAGAGAGACGGCCTTCTGAAAATAAAAAGCGAACGTAATTCGAACAATGGGTATTCGTCGTTACGAAGGCCGCCACCAACGCATCGCGCGAAATATGTAGGACGAGGGGTATACACATTACACAATAACTAGATAGTAATTGTACAAACCAATCATTGTGTTTTCTTGTGTACAATAATAATTAATGTCCCGTCAATGTCCTGTCAGTTGTTTTTTTATTATATATTAAAGGTTAAACCCTAATATTTTCAGCTACAATTAAAAATTTTTTAGGAAAAATGTCCTTGCAGAAGTCGATATGTTAGACTATGCTTATTATTTTACGGTTCTAAGATTTTAATCTTAAAATTTCAAATTACTATTTAATAAAGAAGGAGAGCTGTTATAATGGCTAGAAGAAAACATACTGGTGAGAAACTTGTTCAAATTCTAAATTATTATAAGAACACAGCGATGAAGATTTCTGGTTATATGATGAAGATTATGATGAAGACATTTATTATACTAGTGAATACAAAATTTCATTCTCCAAAGATAACAAAAAAGTCACTTTTGTAAAGTAATGTAAAACTTTAAGCCAAAGTTTTATCGTGTAATAATCAAACTTTATATTGAAATATTTATTTTGTAATGTTAACGTAGAAATATTTCTAGAAGAAGCTTTGAAATACAAAACCTAAATGCTGTAAATTCTAAAAGAGAGATATGAAATATAAGGATCAGTGATCCTGACGCATGATCGTCCCAAAAATAAAACTCATGTATCATACATGGGCATTTGATGTTACTCCAGTGTATCACAAGGGACAGTGAAAGAGTTAAGCATCCGGAAAAGGATTACCGATCTATCGCTTTACTTCAACGGTCGTTTTCCGCACGCCATTGTGAACGACAACCAGAGCAAGGAATCTCCTCCCCGTGTAAGGATGACGCCCGGGCGTCAAGGTTGTCAGACCGCAACCGTCGAAGAACCTTCGCGAAGAGACGGAAACGTCCGCGGCGGGGCGTCCGGCGTCGATTTACTATTATTCAAAATAAGCGACCCGACGTGGCTGGCAGCGTAACGAATGATAGGGCGTGCAGCGACTGTAGAACCGCCGTTGAAGGCGGATATAAAAGTACCTTCGGAGTCCGCGACGAGTACGAAGATGCACCGAAGCGAGTCGATCGCGCCAAGGCTGCGGGAATCGTTCGATGTTGGAAAAAAAGGAGTCTTCGTTTTTCAATTTCTCGCGATGCTACGCAAGTGTGCGATCATGCGCGGCTATCACACCGAAAATGATAATGAATGATTTAGCGACACGAGTTTTTGATACAAATTAATTTCGACTGTTTCTGCTTTTTATTTAATATAAGTATCATTATCACGCAAGTCTCTGACTCTAATTCTGCTGGTAATAAGTTAAAAGATTAAAAAAATAGACTTAAACAAAATTGTGGTTTTAAAAACTGTTTTTAATTAGATATAAATGTACATTCTTTTTACCATAAACATGAAAATAAATTTGTTTTTAAGTTATTCGGAACTTACTGCGTGCGTTGACTTGTACGTATGATAAATATTTTCCAATTATTGTATTTTATTGTAATTTATTATTGTTATTTATAGCTTTAATTGAGCTAATCTAAACTGACACAAGTGTCGTTAAAAGACATATAAATGAAAAGCACTCATAATATATATTGCTGATCATTAAAATTGCATTCCAAGAAAGACACGAGATATTAAAGTGATGATATTTATATGGCAGATTATTTATGATATATGGGGTACATGTTTAAATGTTCAGCTCATTTTTATATTAAAATCTGATGTCTATATTTACCATGACCTATCCATTCTATAAGTTTCGATCCGATATGACGCGTTATTTCCATTATAGCAATTTTAATGGCCAGCAATGAGCCATATGAAATTGAATGTTCCATTATTAATTGGCGTCAATTTTTTATTGCACGATAGCATGTTAATTTGCATCATAAGAAAGAAATCGTGCAGTCAATATGGACAAAGATTTTTTTTATTCACAAGAGCCTCTGTGCAACGTTAACTGTTAATTCTTTTAATTACGCAATATCCGTGCTTCGAAGAGTTAAACGGCGGATGGGGTCGTCGATGGGAGGTCGAGTAGCGAGGAAATCGCGAAGAGATAACGAGAGAGCCGGCCAGGGCCGCGGCGCGATGCGATGCGACGCGTTGATTCGCGGATAAGCATCGCGAGAACCGAGCGGGCAATCAGTGCCTTTGTTCGCGTCGGCAAGGACAAACCCCTGACGAGGAAAGATAGATCCGGCGCGGCGTTGTCTCGAAAGCACGAAAGTAGATCGGACCTCCTCCACTTTCGGCCGTCTAATTTCGCAGTCCGGATGATTACTAAATTGCCACTTCCTTCCGGCCCCCGGCTCGCGTTGCCTTTCGGCCATTCATTTAACTGTTCAGCACACCGGATTTCGACCAAACGATATAACAGAACGTGCCGTGTGAACGCGCGATAAAGGCACAACTTTGCGGCGGTACCGTTTTCTGGAAACCGAATCGCTACGTTACCCGAGTTTCGTATGTACCGTTTCTCGAATCAAAACGATTGTAGGGAACGTTTGTGGAGTAAGGCTGGATTGAAATCCATCCATCAGCCACACAGCAATCACGTTTACGGGATCAGATTTGAAGTTACGTTTTCACCGAGCAATCTTCTTCTATTCAATATCGATCCCGTTCGCAACGTTATTTACTTATAAAAAGTTTCGCGTAGTATCATCGAGCCCGATAAATATCTTCCGGGGATACTATCTTCCCGCGGACAATAGGTATTGATCGAATACTTTTTGGATAACCTTCGGCTCACACAATTCGCACGTTTTTCCAAGGTCGCGACAATTACTCAGGTATCCCGGCACGAACAATTTCTTCAGAGCGTTGTTCGTCTGCCGGATTGCTCTTATACCGTTTCTCGTATTCCCAACGGGGTATAAGGGATCATCGAGATCGTGATTGCCCCGATACCTCTCAAACCTTTGCGTGTGAGAAACTGCCGACGATTTCGTTTCCTAATCCAATTTCGTCGGAATCTCCAGCCGTTTTCTACCGATTCTCGCGTTATATCACTGTTTCGTGAATTCATGCTTTTGGCACAGCGAGTGGCAAATTATCGATTTGCCACAGAGAATCTTCCAATCTTACATAAGTGAGCACAGCGAGTACAGTGAGCGCGATAGCGAAAAAAAGGCAATCTTTCGCCGGTCACACGTAACGAGATATTCGGAGGTAGTCCGCATAACGGATTGTGGGTCATAAATTACGTGATGTATACCGGTTACAACCTTGTCAGATGTAACCTTGCGCGTCTTCACGTACCGTATACGTAACTTCCTTACGTAACGCAATTCGTCGCGCGAATCGCCTGTCATTTTACTCGCGGACTTTTCCTCTCGCGGTTATTCCATTAAAATTAATTGTTTTTTCTTTTAAAATCACTCTGTGTGATAATTGAAACACGCGAGACGAGATAACGTGGCGGTGCCTTCTGTAGATCGTGTTGAACTCCCGCGATCGTCATCTACAAAGCGTCCGTAGTGGTCCTGGATCTCGCGTTAAGGACAGGATCTCCTGCTCGGTACGCTAGACACGTTCTGTTTATGCATCTAGGGCCGTAATCTCGATCACAGTTCAGACACTTACATTAGTCTCGCCGGGTTCGCACAGTCGCGTAACTGTATTATTTTGTTCATTTGAATTTCCGATTTCGCATGATATGAATTTTTAATATCCTTATCACAATAACAATGTTATATTTTAATTGACATGAGTATAATTATATGCTTAATTCTAGAACTGCACATATGAATTTATGACAGTCAGTGAAAATTTCAAGTTTAATATTTTTCTTAGGAACTCACAGTATCCAAATTGACAATACTAAAACAAGTAACAAGTTGTAAAAACAAGTTACAGTAAGTCTGGAAAGCAATACTCACAATCACAGTCAAAAATTTCTTTAGATCATTGTAATATAGAATTCAGTTAAATGAGTATTTGGCATTCTGCTGGAATAAAAATTAAAAAGTATGCATTTTTATTTATAAAAACATTTGACTGAGGTCTGAGAAACTCAGTGTATAGTTTGCGTATGATCCTGAAATTAATTACCAAGTTTCTATTTTGCTCTCCATCATAGACACGTTTTTCTTCATCTTTTAACCCTTTGTCTTCTTAATTATATTCAGATAACGGACAGAGTACAAATATAATTCACAATCTACGTCTTGTTCGAATTAAAGCCCGTTATGTATCAGCTCATGATTGATTACGAATTGCGGCATTAAATGATTAATTGCGTGGAAAGTAACGGACACGTTTATTAAAATCTTTCTAATTACACCTGGCAAACGCGCCGTGCGGTCGCGACCATTATCTTGAATTATATTACGCGACGGTGTGACGAATAATTGCCGCGATTATCCCGCCGGGAGAAAGACCGAACGTCGCGCCTGTAACCTCCGGCTTAACGGAAAACGACGGTTCTTGGCACCGGAAGGGTGCACTTACGTACATGTTTACGCTCGGTTCGCCCGGTGCATCCTTCGTGGAAACTATACTTACGCGTACACTAACTTGCGCGACGCGTGCATCTCTTCTTCGAACGTTACTCGGAAGAGATCATCAAACGGAAGTGCAGGCGCGCCTTAAGCACACGTACCTATAAAACGCACGCAACGCAAACGGTGCGGTAAAAGAAATCACTTTTTCGCAAAAGAAGTATTTCCTTATTATGTCCACGGCGATAAACGATGATATAATAAACGCGTTATATAACGTAGGAGTTATAGTGTTTCCGCGTAGGAGAGGCTCCGCAGGAACGCCGGTGTCACTTCCGGTTGCTAGCGGGACTGCGATGCGGACGATGCGGACGCGAAACGCGTGCAATATGACAGTTATAAGATGGAGACGCGTATCGCGATTATAGCTAACGGAACACACCGACCGATCGTTAGAGCCGGTGCACACCTGCATAATTCGTCCTGTCTAATTGCCGGTCGCCGATCAGAAACTACCGCTATTCACGATTTTCAAGAGCGAAACTGCTGCCTCGCGATATTACTGAACGATATAATTTCCTTCTCCCGCAAATGAGTTTTGCACGAAGTTCAAATAACAGACGGACGATTAAATTAATTAAAAAGAAAATACGAGACAGCAGTAATTAATTAATTATAAAAAGAATCAAGAGAAGCTCGCGTTTCAAAACAATTGTAGAAAAAGTTCAAAGGCTAATAAACGAGCAATCGAGAGATGTTAAATAAAAAACAAACGTCCCTATGATTTTAAGAGATATATTAAACTATTTTTGTTTTTAAATTTAACATCTCTTGTTTATTATATAGCCTTTGAACTTTCTACATTAGCAATAATTAAATTACAACTGAAGCTGATGATGAAGTTGGTCTTATATATTTGACAGTCGGATGAAAGATGCAATTCCCGTAACGCAGCGGCGAATTAGAAAGTCGGGCTGATCATCGGATGAATACGTTATGAAACTTGACGCTAATGCTAATATTTTCGCGATCTGAGGCGAGCCGGAGGATTTCAGCGGAATTTCGTAAAGATACATCCGGCGATCTCCGCCGAAAATCTTAACGAGCGTTACGACCTAGGTGTTTTACGTGGATGCTCGCTCACCGGGGTGCTTCCTCTCCGGATGCTCTCCGGAGCCGCCGGCCGAAACCTTCCTTCGATTTCGCCACGAGAGTTTCTCGCTCGCGAGATGATTCGACAATTATGCAAATTAATCGCCGTTGATTTTTTGGATCGTTAACCCCGTTTCGCTGGACGATCTCTCGCAATCGCGTCGCTAATCGTCCGTCCGAAAGTTTGCATCGCGAATCGTCTTGTCTCTAGGATTGGATCGATTATATCCGCGAAAGATCCTGCCGAGTTTACGACGCGGATAATTACCGATTTCGACGAAAACGATAATTCTGCAGTTTCTACTATGTTATTCTCAATTGAGGAAGAGACAAATTCCATAATCTTCCCGTCGTCTCGCGCATGTGTGCGCGCTGTAATAAAATCCGAATGGTCTATTATTCGCGCAATTTTCTCGCGCGTTTTCCGAAGAATCGCGTGCGCGATTTGCCGCGTGGCATTCCCCCGCGCGTATAGTCGGCGAAGCGAGTTCGACGACAGGAAGCACGACGTCGCCGTCGCCCTGGCGTTCGGGTACGTTGTGTTCCCGATATCTTATGCCACTCGTGTCCATCACACGGCGCATTAAAATCTCACGCACGAAAGGCACACCGGGGTTCTTGCATAACTGTGCGTGTCTGTACTGCGGCTCTCGCGGTTTACTCGGCGTTTCACCGTTCTTACGATCGGTTTCGCTAATTCCTCAATATATCAGCGTACATATATTACCCGGCGTTCTTTACGACGTGAATAAGCTCTGTAATTCTCGGTTCCGTTAAGAAGCCCCATCCGCGTTGAATCTTACACGTACCTATTGTGCGTAATATCTTATTAAAGGTGCTTTCATTATGCATTTCGCTTCGTATTTACATCACTAATTGTTATCCGTAATTAATTTTTTTTGTTTTTCGAATCGTCTGAGGAGATTTAATTGGTGTAGATTGCAGCCGGTGGAACACAATGTAATTCGCAACGGCATTTACGGAAGATTGCTGTTAATTTTCTCTTATACATTTAAGCATCGTGAATTATGTGGCGTGTTCGCGCAGCGCGATTCAGATTAATTATACCGTAACCGCGGAGGTCGCTGAACCGCGAAAGAATTTAGAAAAGTATCGCGCTTTGCCAAAGGCACGGTCAGCCGAAGCGGATTTTTCACGCGCGAATCCGTGACACAAACGTATATAAGGAGGCGGTTACATTGTTGTGTAACTCATACGTATGTACAACGCACGCTTTGTCTTCATTCTTTATCTTGAAGGATCTAAGCGAGATCCAGTTAGGATATACGACTCGTTCCGCGCGAATGTGATTACGAAATACAGACGCTATTACGTCCGTTAATTCGTCCATTAAAAAAAAAAACTGCATCCGCAGGACCGCAGAATTTATTATAATTGCATTTGCAGTTCTGCAGTTTTATTCGTGCACTTGGTGCTCGAAAGAAAAATCGCGACCACACAGACAAGAAAAGAAGTGTTAAATCAAGATTTATGTGCTCGTATATACGAAACAATCTATAATCTTGAAATGAGATTATATGGCGTTAAAAGAAAACGAGATTATATTGCGTAAAGAAAACTTGCTTGAATAAAAGTCATTTATATAGTTTAACCAAGAAAAAAAGTTTGAATAAAAAGTTGAAATTCTTGTAAGAAGATTATAGATTGTTGCGTACATATGAGTATAAGTGTTGATTTGACGCTTCTTTTCTTTCTGTGCAGACGTATAATCGTGGGTAATCGACGCGACTTTCAATTTACATCATCGTCGCTTTGTTAGGCTATTACCTGGAGAGGGCTATTACTCCGTATGGACGAAATGTAGAAGGGAACGTGCAAACGTCACGTGGCAGTCATTTCGTAACGATAACACGTTGCGCGTGCAGTCTATATCCTCGACTCGATACTATCCGGTAATATAGTTCACGTCGCTGGAACTGACACCGCGCGCGGCGCCGCGCCGCTCTCTCATTGCGTCTCCGCAATCAGGGCGATCTCGCGGCAGGCAATTCTCGCTCAGAAGCGCGTAAGATGAAGAATTTCAACGAAAACAGGATGGAAAAAAAAGAACGCAGCGGGAAACGCGCGAAGGCGCGTTCTAACGCCGGAAGTCGCGTAGCGAGCGAGGATCGCGTGTCGTTTGCAAATTGCGGGGGGAACGTCTTCTTCAGCGCGCCTTTGTTACGCCCTTCGGGAACCCGGCTGATTGTGAGTCAGAGGCGGGAGAAGAAAAGAATACCGCGCCCGTGTGTGAAAGCCCGAGTGACGTGTTACACACGTGATGTGCGCGCGGCGGGGAGGAGAGGCAAACACGGCCGTCGCGAGAGAAAGGAAAACCGAATAAAGGCGACGCGAGCGGGAAGGGACTCTCGTTAAACATTTTTACTTTATCTCGCGTCGACGAAATTCGGCGTGTATACGTGTTCCGAGCGATTCGCGTTTTCAAGTCGTCCGGCACGAGAAGAGACGTCTTAAAGGTCAAGTACCTTCGACTTCCGGCCCGGCTTGGACCACGCGGCGCGACGGCGCGTCATTCCGCTCGAGAGTAATGGCAGCGCGCGAGATGTCGTGACGGAACCGCGTCATTAGGTGGTATTCTTAGGTATCTATTGTGAAATTGATTCTAGATGATGATACCGGATAATCGCAGCCTTAATGATATAATGATAGATTTGCGAGGGATATTTTTGCGGTCATATACGATTATCCTTAACTTAAAGCTAGCGCATCTTTTTATGAGAATATCTCGCGCGTTCGTAACATCCAACAAGACTAATATTAACGAACGTGTCATTTATGCATTTAATTGAAGTAGGAAGATGAAACTATATTTAACCATTTAACTGAGAGATAAGCATTATTTGCCAATATCATTTAATCTCATGCAAATTCGAGTTGCGACAATGGCTTTTATTCCCAAAAAATTGCGAATTCTCTGCAATTGTGCGGTGAAATGTGAAGAAGCTCGG
This sequence comes from Temnothorax longispinosus, assembly GCF_030848805.1. Classification (NCBI taxonomy): domain Eukaryota; kingdom Metazoa; phylum Arthropoda; class Insecta; order Hymenoptera; family Formicidae; genus Temnothorax; species Temnothorax longispinosus. Next base: position 13,500,649 of record NC_092369.1, on the reverse strand, counting down.
ATTTCTTTCTTCCCTTCTTCGTCGAACCCGTTATACGTCGAAAAGCCAAAATAAATCGCGTGGAAGCGTGAACGTGGCCGGTCGTCGACCTCGCGGATTCCGGGATTCTCTCTCGACGGGTCCCACCTCGATATTTTCAACGGTGATCGGGGCCCAACGTTTGCGAGGAGCGGCGAGCGGCGGCATGGCATTTAGCTTTTCGCGTGCCGTTAATTGCTTCCCATTGCGATCGGGCGTCGTTCCTCAATTCAGTGACGAGGGAGGACACCTCAGCGTCAAGGAAACGTTCGTCAAATGCGATTTTTAAGAATTGGGACTTCCGTAATTATCCTCCTTGCCCAAGACGTGGACGCGAGAGAGGGACAGATGAGAGAAAGTAAAAAGTGAATATAAATAACGTACTTTCTCAATATAACAGCTTTCATATCGTTGCGTTTGATATTTATATTTAAACACCTCTTATTATGCTTCTTTGTAATTGTTGAGAAAAATTTACGTTGAAATTAGTAGCAACTTGAAAAAAAAAACATGGTAGAACATAACTTATGGAATATAATGCGTTTAAAGTTCAAATATAAAGAACCGCACTCGCGTATACGGTACAGATGACGGAGGGACATTTCGGATTATTCTAGCGGAAAGTATCTTCTTTCGCGGAAGCAATCATTGGTAACTTCGTCGCGATACTTCCATCACGGATAATGGCTGGATAAAACATTTCGCGACAAGAGCAGGAAGAGAGCGCCTGCCGGGTATACCCGACGTGACTGCCTACAAAGTCAGCGAGTCAAGTTCACAACTCTCTCATCATTGTCTCCCCGCGGGCTGATAATGATAATCCGCCGATGATTATTGTCATTACGACTCGCGCTCGGGATGAAGCATATATGCGAGCATCCCAATTTACTCACGCGGGGGCCCGCCGGCGCCGCGCCGCGCCGCGCTCCCCGCCTCGTCGCCTCGAGGTGGCTCTAATGAATTTTCTGGAGCGATAATCCGCGGCCTCATTAGACGCGATGAATGTGCACGAGCGCCGTTTTAATCGCCCGCTGGTAATGGGCAGATTTGGTCGATTATGTTCCCCCGCGTCGCACTAACGAGAGGACGATTTTTCCGCGCGTAAATGAAATGTAATACGTGAAATAAATCAGACGTGGTATTTCGTTACGCCACAATGTAGTAACGATGTACGAGCCGTCGAGTTGTTAATTATAATCATACATTTCGCTATGTGTTTAATTTTCATCGCTCATCAAAAATACCACGCGGGTCTGCAATCTCGCTCTGCATTGCCGCGGTAATACATTTAATTGAAGTTCTCGTCGCTGATCGTAATGCGATCGCGCGAAGTTGATGAATACGGAATTGCAACGCCAAGCGGCCGCAGCATGATTTCACGCTACAGAAGCAATCCTTACGCGTTTCGGTGCGTGAATCGCATTTTTATTGCTTAATTAGTCGCAAGCCAACGGCCACAAACAAGTTTCCATCGATATCGTGGAATTTCGCCACGGAAAATCGATTGACCGAAGAGAACGATTCGCTTTTCAGGCACTTTCGATTCGAATTATGTAAACTGTCGAAAATATCGTAAAAAGCTGCATTTGCGGTTCTGCATTTATGTTTGAAAAAGTATTTCAAGAATATTGCTATAATAGAACTGAATAATCAGAAATTTTCACGTGAATGCGTGCATTAAATTACAATTAAATTAGAATTTTCCAAAATATATATAAGGCGTTTCGCGTAATGTAAGTTTTCGCAATTGTTACCGAGATCGATGATTCGCGATATCCAGGGGAAGAGATCTGCGAGGATAAGCGACAGTTCGCGTAAGGTCGACGAGGTCCAGCTTGTTCCTCGCGAAAAACGATTAAACGGAAAGCAATAGCTCTCATACATACGCGTTGCTGCCGTCCGGCTGTAAAGATCGCGCGATCGGCAGAAGTTTTGCTCATTTTCGCGTTTTATGATTCCCATAAAGTGCGAAATTGCGCGGCGCGCTCGCTTTCGTCTCGAATAATCGTTGCCCGCTGCACCGATCAAAGAATCTTCTCATCTTCCGATTTCGTTTTCCTTTGCGGACCGCGTATATACGCCTCGAGAGGCACTCTTGACGGCTACGGCGGGCCTATTTGTGCCGTTAAACCGGGAAGCAATCTCGTGGCGGAAATTTTAGTAAAAATCGTAAAAAAGCTCGTCGGACTCCACGTAATTGGACCCGCTTCGCGCAACAGAGCATCTGGCGTTGTTCGATTCGCGAGTTATCTTGAAATCGAGAGCGATTCGTAACAGGTGAACTGGGGTTATTAAACCCCGAGCTATTAACTGAGATTCGTCCGACGTGTCGGGCGTAAATAACGATAAATTACCGTACGGCGAGTACAATGCCCGGGCGATACGGATATACGGGGGGATCGTTCGATGGGTGTATTCGATTCGTATCGCCGCGCGTCGTTGCTCATTCAAATATATATCTGGCGCGTACGAATACGGCACACGGATATCGAATTAATTAATCACGTGAGGTAATCACCGTTACGCTATTGACGCCTGAGAAATCGACACGATGTCGAAGACGCCGATGTTAATTTAACATTTACAATCTAAATTCGATTTTAGATATTAAATGCGATGATAAGATCCATCGCTATAGTTAAGACTTGTAATTTAGATTTATTAGTTTAATTCACTAGGATTTTACGGTTCGAATTTATAATTCGCTAATGTAATGTGCATATCTAATACATGCATACATATTCATATATGCATCTATATATTAATTATATTAATATCTAAAATATTTTTCGATCTTAATGTTTCAGCGACCGCGGCGATAGCGAGCACCGTGCAGATCGAGTGCGCGAGCGAGTCGATAATCGTTCACATCTCGACGGAGGGCAACACGGACTTCCACGGTCTGGTCTATCCGCGCGGCTTGTCGAAAAACAGTACCTGCCTGCAGGAGTACAGAAGTCAGCCCGCTCCGATCACCTACAATCTGCCGCTCAGGTCCTGCAACACCATGCCCACCGAACTGGTGAGTTTTTTCCTCTATAATCGAATCTACATTTGCATCTACATCGTCAGAGATACTCCGTGTATGTATGCATGTGCATCATGTGCGCGTATATTTCTTCGACGCATTCCAATTTCTTCAGATTTATCCTTAAGTTAGCCTTTAAGTTACCTTTTAGCTTTTCTAATTACTGATATCCTCCCGTTTATGGTATACGTGCCGATCGACTGCGGCGTAAATTATCGTGTGCGAGCCAATTAGATTATTACCCATTATCTTAACAAGCGCCATGGAATTATCGCGCAGGAGTAGAGGCAACCATTATAACGTTGCATCACCCGTCCGCACCTTCGACCGATCGTTTTAATTCGGTTTATCGCCTTCTCCACCCGTTTAAGTGCCTCGCAGCAATTTCCCGGTATCGGTAGCGGTAATTACCCTAAGATTTCTGCTTTATGACAGACACGGATCGAAATTATCCGAAAGGCATGATTAGAGGGTTCGATTAGAGGTGGAAGTGGAGGCGATATCCGTAATCTTCGACTTGTGACGCAATTGCCTCATTCGTTCTGTTTCCCCGCTCATTCCGACACTCCTAACTAGGAACTAGACTTATCGCGCTCATTTTGACGCGGCATCACGATATTTCGGATCGGGATTAAAATCGCACTTGTTACGTACACTGAAAGTAAACTATAGAAAATTGCATAAGTTTATACATTATTTTTATAATGTATCGTGTAATGAAATCTTGTAATTTTTAATCCTTTGATGAAGGAAAATTAGAGGATAATAAAAGATTAACTTTAAAATCTGTTTGTTAGAAATTCAACGATTTCTTACATTAACAGATGCATGTATAAATATATGTACGATATAAGTAATAGATTCGTGACTTTCAGTAAATTGTAGACGATGACTCATAACATCACGATGGATCAGCAATTTAAAAGACCTTAGAATTAAAAATTGTTATTTGTCAAAGTATAATCGTAAAGAGAAAAGGGTTGAAAGTCGTATATACAAGAAAATAAAAATTTATATATAAAAAATTAACGATGAATTAGCTATGGATGACTATTCGAATTGGCTAATACAATTGTTGCTGCTAATATTACGTGATAAAAATTAAGTAGATGAATAAAAACATTCGTTATAAAGATGTTGACGAATATCTCGAGGAAGGAAATCCTGTACGTAGATAGACGGTCCCGTGTAACAAGCGCGATATTATCGCAACAGTCACGCGAATAAGCGCTATTAACATGCCTAATGTTATCGCAACTATTGTTATTACGTCATTATGTCATTATTATTATTATCACAGCTACAATGTATACTCCGAGAAGGGAAGAAACATGGTTATTTGCGATCGAATATCTCGACACGTATATCGCGGTCGCTGCAACAATCGCGATCGTCCGTACGCGTTCGTCGGCGATGAGAAAAAAAGAAGAAAGGAAATATTGAGACGTGAATACACGCGCGAGTACACGCTTGAAGAAACGAGGCGCATTAGTATTGGCCGGGGGGATAAGCAAAGTGGTGGACGGAAATACAGTGGCGATGGTGTGATGATGATGATGGTGGTGGTGGTGGTGGTGGTGGCGGAGTAGAGGACACGTTCGTGTAACGAGGGAATCGTGTGTCGAGGCGAGAGATCGTTTCCTCGCCATACCATAACTGGACCGTTATGTGACCGGACTTACGGCCTTCTTCTTGTGAGCGTTACGAGAGATATACAGGGTGTACCGGAATCAGAACGGGTGCTTTCAATCGCAACTCCTTCGGCTAATTAGGCAGCTGTTTTTCTTGACGGCGAGCGTCAGGAAACGCCATCATGTATTTTCGATTATTTGCACCACAAGATATTTATGTAAGATCATTATATTATATCTGCAATGTTTCGTATATCTCTAATTGGCTCTAAATGAGGATTCTGGCTTAAAACTCATTTGAAATTATCCGAAATATTTTCTATAATTTGTTTTTTTCTCCCTTCTTAAACTTCGTTTGCCAGAAGCAAATGCATTAAAGGTTTTTGTCGAGGAAAAATTATTTCCAAATTAGACAAGATCAAATCGATGTTCACTGATTTTAACATACCCTATACGCAATATGCACGATTGAGTTCTATGTTATGCCTTATGTCAGTGCGCATGTTTGTGTCTGTAACGGGCCGGTGCTCGGTCTTTATTTCCTTTACCTATAATAAACATTTAAAAATACGCGGCTTGACTTTACAATCTAATCATCGCGGCTTGTAAGTCCAACGCCGAGATGATGACGATATTACTGCGTAAATAAATTCACGTCCCTTTCTTATTCATTCTCCCGGATCAAGATTAGAAACTGCATCCTAATAATATCTCGGGGACAAGTAATTAAAGTGTAGTCTCAAAATTTATCTCCTAATTTATACCTCTCATAAACGTATTCCCGCGAGACGTGAACGATTGCCTGGGCTTAGGCATCGCGGTGTGACTTCGTTCGTTTATAGAATAATTGTCTACGCCCTCCGGGTTGATATAATGGAGCAGCAAACATCTCGCGTGACGCAGAGACATGTGCTGGATTTCTAATCGTCGGCTTCCCCGCGAGCCCTCGCATAAATACACTGCACAAACAGTATGTCGAACGTTTCGCGGACCTCTTGTGCAAGGACAGCAGTAATCGCCGGGTGTGTATGTAAAATGCGCGGCTGTGAATCACATTCGGCGTCTGACTAACGCGATATCTTCGGCAGAGAAGAAACGAGAGACGACTCGCAGCTGTCATCCCTTACTCCTTTTCTGCAACGCAGATGCAAGGCACGCCGGAGTCGCTGACTTCTTAACGAATCGTTCTCGCTCTCCTTCGATCGGGCCGATAATGACGCCGAGCCGATCCCGAGGCGATGCGGAACCGCCTCGGTATCCTCTTGGCGTATCGATGATTAGAAACGTTCAGCGGCCGCGATAATCATGGTGACGATAACGTGCTTTTCATGCCGTGAACTCAATCGAGGATGCTGGAACTTAGAAATAGTAGAATAGAATAAAACGATGATACATAGGGTGAGTTAAGGTATTAGTGAAATTTCGTAATCGGAAATTATATTGATATATTAATTGTCAAGACGTATTTTTAACGTTTATTATAACGTTGTTGAACCAACTACGGTCGGAATAAATAAATAAATACGATAAGGATATATATACGATATACGCGTGTGTGTCATGTTACATTAACAGGTCAATTTTGGCGCAATTTTCTGATTTTAACACTTTTCTTTGAAAAACATTTTTAACATTTTAAAAATTATAAAATTATGTTGAACAACACTATTATTCACCTAAAGAGCCTAATTACGAAGATATACGAAAAATTGCAGACAATAATGACCTTACATAAATCGTAATCGAGAAATATATTTAATCGTCTGTACTCCTCGCTAAACTAATAAGCTGCGATTGAAGCAGCATTCTTTCGAGTTTTGATCTCAACGAATTATTTGTTACGACGGATTGGCGGGGGCCGTCTGTATTAGCGGCACAGATTGCATCATTACTTTAACGAATTGAATTCACCGGACTCGCACATTTGTTGTCGTTGCATTCGTATCCGAACGTGAATCGCGCGATGCGCGGCGTCGAGAATTAGCTTTGGTGCAAGCGCACCTGAGCGTGCATTCGACAATTTTATTTTACCAACGTACAATATGTCCCGCGTCACCCGCAGTCACCTCGGAAGGGCGAAGGTGCGACGACGACGATGACGACGGATTCCCGACGGGGGGGGATACTGGTTTCTCTCTCCCTGGCGTCTAATGGCAGCAACACCTACCGCCGACACCGAGAGGCTGCATAATTTAAGGGCTGGCACGCCGAAGGGAACAATAATTCGCGGCCGGTACGACGCGGCCGCTCGCTCATAAGACGAGGTCGGATAAGGTGAGGGGGAGTCTTTGACCTCCGCGTATACGAGCGGTTCCCGGTGATTCTCGACGGATCTTTCACCCGGTGTGGGCGTCGCGAACGCGTACCATCGTGGGCAGTCGCGCCGTGGTATACACGCGTCGTTCGTTTTCGCACGTGTGCGTTAAATCGACGTCATACAACTTCGGCGTTCTCGCACAAACTTGCTATGTTTGGACAAAAAAGCGCGAATGTAACGTTAAAATACAATATTAGTTTTTACAATGCACTCGCGATTTTAATATCAGACGGAATATCAGAATATCTTTTTGAAGTCGATTTTTCCTTGGCGAGAATGTCCGAAAATCTTCATCTTTTTGCAATTTTCCAATTTTCTCATGTATCCTTATTTTCGAATTAAAATTATGTTAAAGTAAAATACTACTGTCTACTTGAAAGTAGACAAACAGTATAATTCTATTGTTTATTGGTTCGTTTAATGCTCATCTTAGTTCGCAAGAATTTCTTCTTTTCTAGTCATTCATGACTCGAAAATAATCAATGCCTTGTTATTTTAAATTAAAACAAATCGACTTCAATTAGAGAAAAGCTGTCACTAAAATAGAAAACTAATAACAATTTTTACAAGTATAACTTGAATGTCTGAAATCAGGTGCGGTTTATTTCCCTTCTTTGCGCAAGTAAGATGAGCTCCAGCAAAATGGTACGCGAGAAGAGGCGGGGGCTATTATGGCGATCAAGCGCGATCCTTACGTAATTGTCTTCAAGTGCACATTCTCATGTACATACACGTGATTCGATGTCTTCTTACGCAATAAAGGACTTCTCGCACAGAAAACCTACGAGCGGTCATGCTATCAAATTCTTCCACGTATAAAATTCGATTATCATTATTGTCCGATAAATCCATCCACCTAAGAAATCCCGATTATAAAAAATTCTTGCATTATTACGCAGGAAGAAATTACAGACGCTTTTTTCAAATCTGCATTATCGCATATCAATTTATTCGTCTAGCTCTCACGAAACCTCCCGAGACTCTCTTCATAAATAATTTCGCGTTGGAGGCTGGCAATAAAATCCGCGAGGATTGAGATGTAAAATCGCCTTCTTATGAATTTTACGAGGCTTTACGTTTTTTTTTCTTCCTCCATTTGCAAATTTACTATCGGCTATGAGGACTTGGGTTGAACATCGAGTGGGCCGGTTTGCTATCTTAAAGGCAATGACGTGAGCTTTGCCCACGCCAGTATCGTAAAAGTAAAAGTCTGCGGCCGGCTTAATTTGTATCCTTGAGTGCATATTGGCATTTATATAAATTCTCATAGCTTTTTCCCGAAGTTCCGCGAAACAGGTTCATCATTAAGATATATGCCGCAAATGTATGTAAAACATATGCGAATATATATTTTTGCTTTAATCGGCACAGGACGAGAAATAACTACATAAAAACATTACAACTATATATATAACTATTTATTGCAAAATAACAGTTGAAAGAAGTTGAATTTGTTATTAACCGAGACACAGATTATAATTTTAATGTGGTCGGCGAGAAATTTCGCCTCGCTTTTTAGCCGAGGGTAATCGTGATGTGAAATTTCGCTGAGAGGGAGCCTCGTCTCTCGCCAGAAATGGCTACGCGAGATTTAAATTGGTCAGTCTGTCGAAATCGCAAACTTTCTCTCGGTTCTCAAAAAGGTGGACCACTTGTAGGTAGACTCGTTATTATATAATTTGATTTTTTCGAGCCTCCTTTCTCTACTTCTCGCCCGTTTTTTTTTCTCCGAAATATATTGAGTATCCTTGATTTTTACGGGCTGTTTGTTTTTCTTCGCTCAAGTTCTGTTTAATAGCTTTCGCCTTAAGAGGATTCGTATCACGGCCGATGATCTTTACGCACGTAAAATCAGCTCGGTAACTCTCCTCTGACCAAAGAGGATACCAAATCGCGGGGGAAAAATTCGCCGGAGGTAGTCAGACCAGTTCGACAATGCGTACAACGCATTCGCCGTTTATGCACCGCCTACCTGCGGCGCGCGCGTTTATTTTACCCGGACTTTATGCGCTTAATTTATCTGCTGACGTTCCGTTAGAAAATCCACTGACTAATTTAGAACGCACAGACAAACTTCAACTTAACGAATGATGTTAATTTAAGGCATGTCGTTAACAAGAAGAAACGTCTACAGTCTACAAGATATACACACTCGTACGGCCGGAACGAATTTGATTATTTAAAGACTTTGTCTCGTTTGTCTTAGCAAACGTAAAAATACTTAAATACATACGCTTAAAAAAAAAAAAATACTCTCGCCTGTCATTTTCGTAATTATTTGCTGAGTGCAACATAAGTATATAAAAAAGTTATGACTATGTGGTTAAAAGATCTTAAATACGTTATTACTCTGGAATTACTAATAATGGAGCTATTAATATTTAGAGAACAGAGGTTAGATATAATTGCACGCGAATAATTCAGGAATGCTTGTTGCAATATGCAGCACCTTAGCAATGTTATAATCGCGCGATGCGTAGTGCCGGCTAAACGATAAATCGCATAAATTTTTCATCAGCGACATCGGTCGTCCGTAAAGAAGAGATATGAAAAGAGATTATGTCATCTCTTAATAACGGTGTCAATAGCGAGCGAACACGGTGCCGCCGTCGCTAAAATTAATCGGGATTAATAGTTACGGTGGCTCTTAATTGACCGTTCAATAGCCCCGGTAAATTTATTCCACGGACCCATGTAACCGTCACGTGTGGTCGCAGGCTAATTTTGATGCGATTCAATTATTACCGCCGTCCCTCGATCCCCGCGAATGATACATCGCCGGGCGGCGGCGTGTATCACTCTCGCGTCGTAAAAATCGTTAACGGAATCGTTGGGCGGCGGAATTATAGGACGGGGAACGGCGAGGATATCGCGGTCGTGCGTGGATATATACGCTAAATCATGGTGTGTCGCGTGTTAAGCGCGAATCGCGCGCGAAGCTCGCTCGCGGCATAGAGCGTCGCTGGCATCCCGTTCCGAGCGCAGCCTCGGCCGGGCCGGTGTCCTTGACTACGGCCTTGCAAATGCATCGCGTTGCAGCTGCATACGCGCCGCAGACACGCGCTCGCGCGCGCGCGCGCTCGCGGTAGCCGGCGATTAATCGGGCCGAGTTTATTGCGATCGCGTAACGATCATCGCGGGCGACGGCCGCTTTCGAAGGGCTTCGCCGGGGAGTACGAGCTTCGCGTGGGTATGATTATCGCGAGTATCGCATTAGGCGTAACGCGTGTAACGACCCGGCGCGGCGGTCTCCGCGGCGCGCGTGGCGTTTAGCTTTCGCCCGATGGCGTCGAGAGCGCCGTTCTCACTCTCTTACCTCTCGTTCTCGTGTATCTTCGCCCATAAAATCGCGATCTCGTTTCTCGACGGAAAGCCGCGCGTCACGGTTTCCCAGAAGTTTCACGGAACGCGTTGCCCAACATCGAGATAACGATTTCCATTTCCATTTTCCCGCTCTCCCAGCCACCTCAGGGGGCGTTTCTTTACGGCGTTTTTCCCACCCGGATGCACTTGCTCGAGAACGCCCGTCGATTCACGTTTCACCGCGATCGATGTCATTATTCAAATTAATACGATGTCGCGGACCCGAGACTGTTAGAGAGATAAGAGAGGAATTTTCTAAGTATAAGTTCTTTAAGCAAAAAGTAGCTGATGTATAAAAAAGATAAGTGGATGACATGCGTCTACACGTAAAGAGCTATTCGTTTGATAAATAACCAAGTTTGCCGCGCGCACGCACACACGTCGTGCAAGTTATTGAATTTAATCTCTACGCGTCTCTGCGGGGAAACGTAAACAGTGAGGTATGAACACTATGAACGTTGAATATTCGCTGATGGTCATCCATCCGGTTGGCGTGGCGAGATAATTAAAAAGGCCAATAAGTCTCGTCTGAGGCGTTGTTATTGTTCGACGGGAAGCAGCATCCGTCTCTTGCCGACGGAATCCGCCGGTATACCCCGGCATCGTATCCGTCTACGCAGCAGGCGGCACGTCCTCTCGCACCACCGCCATTAAGCCGGGGCGCACGGAACGGTGCCCTTGCCCGCGCGTTCGCGCTGCGCGCTCGCGCGGGATACAGAAAGGCCGGATAATATCTTCCTAGTAGTGAGGTAACCACCGGTTACAGGCGAACCCGCCATTCCTCTCCTCGAGGCCCAATTAAATCGTAAAATCGTAGCCCCGAGGCTTGGAAATTACACGCCGCTTTTACCCCGCTCTCGCTGGTCTCGCTTCCCTTAGCGACAGCTCTTTTTGCTTGACTTATCGTTTCTAAGGGTTGTATACTCCACTTTACGGGCGCGGCGGCGCGATCGACGATTAAACTTGAAGACTCGGAAAGTTTCCGCGTTGAATTAATTCGCGTTACATGCCGAAGCAGATTTTTCATTAATTCTAGATCGTCCGCGGGAGACATTAAGTATACGTTCCCGTAACTTGATTGTCCTTGATGTCTTAAAGTCTTAAAATAAATCTTGATTTGAGATATTTAAACGAGATTGTGAATATCGTATGAAAACGGAAATTAGATATGGTAATTCCTGGTTAAATGCTTCATAGACGTCCGAACAACGTTCGCTTACAATTTTTCCGACGGACAAAGTACAGACTTTAGACATCGGAGATTACGAACGTGTAAGAGCGCGCGTGATACTCTGCAAAATGTACAAACAAAGTCTCTCCGGGGATCAACGTCACTTGAAGCATGGGCGGCTATAATTTTGCACCCTTATACGCGCCGTATAATCATTGGCGTAAGGAAACGTCGTGAGAAAGGACTCGTTGATGCGCAACGTGGTCATCTCGCGATTACCTTGCCCACATGCCGCGTCGCGTCGGTGTATATCTTTGGAACCTGGGAATTTAATGGTCGACTTTCACCTCTTTCGTTTCGCCCGAAACTAATCGATCGCGACTTCTCGTTCCGCCCATTAAAACGTCGCTAAATTTGTTAATGCGCCTATTATTTTTCAGAATCTTACCGTAGATTGGAAAAGTATAGTCAATTACAATAGCTACAATTGGGACGCGATTGCGATAATAAATATAACAACACGTAAAGTGCCCATTTAGCACCAGTATCATATATAATTGTACATCAATTCAATACTTAATGGGAAATTACATTTCTAGCCTTGGCGAAATTACGTTTCACAATTGAACAGTAATCAGTGCGCTGATTTGAAAACTAGAAAACGAAGTGTATGAAAAGAACTCGCGGAAATTATTATTATTATAGACACAAGTCCCGCCCGACGAGAATCTCGATATTTATCTGCGTGTTATATCGGTCGCTATTTATAATAACATAATATCTCAATAATCTCAATAATAACATAATATTTCTCGCAACGGTAAAGTTAAGTTTTGCACCCTGATTTCGTAATGATTGTAATTTAACGATTCTATGATTAATGCGTTCCTTCTGCTTTTAACAGTTAGAGACCTCGATGCGTCAAGTGCCACAAGTAGACGCGGACGTAACACGGGCATGCAAAAAGTATCCCCCGATAACGTCGCGTTGCGAGATGCAGAGTAATGACGAGACAACGACCGTCGTGACGGCCACTTTACGTATGATTTATGCGCCCGACAGATTCAGCTAACACAGCTAACGGACATCCCGTGCTTTTTTTCCGTTTTTTGATTCTCGTCCGCGGAATAAAATCGGAACGAGCTGTTACATCGAGGTGTATCTCGGCCCGAAGCAGCCGCGTGCACTCGAATGCGCTGTAACGATTCCCCTCCTCCGCCCTCTCTTTTGCGCTTTGGCAGAAAAAGTCGCACGCGGCATTTTAATGCACGCCGGACAACGTTTCTGTCATGGTGCGTTACGGCCTCTAATAGTAACACCGTTACGCCGTCCGTTACGTTTTCACGACGGCACGGGTTCGCCGTACCCGCCGCGCCACGCCGGGAGGAAAAGACCGATTCACTTCACGATGCGTAAGCGATAAATGAAGATTGCGAGGAGTGACGAACGGAGATCCGTATCAGTCGTCGTGTATAGTGCCCTCTCATCCTCTCCGCGTGACGATCATTGACGCTCGAGTTTCGCGACGCGACGCAAAATTGCTTGAACATGACGTTCAGTCCCGAAAGGTTCAGCTTAAAAAAATCCAATTAATTTATTTTAATGCACGTGGACAAGCGGCAAGACGGTAGGAAAGGCTGGCGCGAAAAATGTGAATCAGGCATACTTCGTGGACGTCGTTCGAGATTGAGAATCACTGTTGCATACGTGACGACTGCAAGGTTCTGCGAACCTTGTAAGGGTCGGAGAAGAAGCCGCCCGCTTTCCGCACACGGCGGGTACGTAATGCCGAGAGACGCTGCGTCCACTACGACAACTCCTCTTTAAACGATCCATTGTTCTGCAGTCTAAGTCGAATTTATATGCAGGATTGTAAACTTTCCATTAACCCGATGGAAAATTCGACGTGCGTCACTTCGAAACGATTAGATCGACAATTCTAATTAACTTTCACTTATATAAATCGACGTGTCGAATGAGCGACAGTGGCTCGAAGCAGCAGGCAAACGTGACATATTTTTATCTTAATTGCTACATAAATCATTGATCCGTGACAATTTAATGATAGACTATAATAAATCGTATAATAATAAGGCGTCAATTTCTTACAAGTTTTTGAGGGAAAATTTTAGTTAAGGGAAAAGGGAGATGGTCCTTTCTCGATGAGAGCCACTAGCGTGCATAGGCACGCGGTGCTCCTGAGAGTGTATTGGATCAGCGTCCTCTCAACCTCGTTGACCTCTGACTGAGGGCGAGCAGGCACCTCGGCTGACTTCTTTTTTTTTCTCAAAGCCAGCTGAGGACGGCTGCTCGCAAGGATACACTCGCCCGTAACACCGCGGCGAGACCGGTCTCCTCTTTTACCGAAGAGACTCGGCGCCTCTTTTCTATCCGGCAGCGCTCCAGTGCCATCGATCCTCGTCGCTCCGACGACGGGTCCAGGGTGGGGAGGGGGAGGGGGACAATGCCGGCGCCGAGACCGCGAGCGTCGTGCCGCATTATCCGGAATACCGGACCCCGAGCGTCATTCCGGCGTTTTCTGCTTCTTTTTAAGGCCTTTATCTCTCACCGGACAGGCTTGTACGCCTCTCGAGCGAGATCCTCGGAACGAGTCTGTCTCGCTTGACTCGCCCAGAAAATCGAAACTTAAATAAGCACTTTATTATTTCGCGTTTATCATCGGGGAAACGTTGGCTAAACGATCGTTTCGGGAAAGAGCGCGTATCGCTGAGTTTACGAGGGTAACTCTACACGATAATATGCCCAAATAAATAGCGTTTATCCGTGAAATCACATGGACGACCCAGGAGGAGGTTTTCATTCGCGCGTTAACGTTATCGGATACCCCGGCTCTCTCCCATAGTTGTCGGTGTGATAGACGTTTCCCATAAATCCGCTATCCGGATAGCCTATCCGGAAGATCAGAAACCTCGACCCGACCAGCCGCGGTCGAGGTTCAGGGATTAAGTTATACGTCGTGACGTTCATAGCTGGGATTTATGCCTGATCTTGGGCGTGCAGGAAGTGCACAGTCAGAACGGGAGAACCGGGGGGACGTTCGAATCACGGCCGGGATCTCTCCCACGATTATTCAATACCGATGCCCGCGCGGACGGGGTTTCCGCGTGGTCTCCCGGTGGGGCATGCGCCGTAAATAATCGCGGGAACGGCCATTCAATCTCGCGGGCGAATCCCCCGGCGAGGATGTTTTCCGCGTAGAAGAAGGAGCCCGCTACTGGCATTCGCGAGCTCGTAAATGCGAGCTGGGAAAAGCGGGCGCGGCTCGTAAACGCGCGGCATAACTCACGGGTGCCCCCTCGGCTTCTTCTCGAAGAAGCACCACGCGTCGGATGACTCCGACCGGCTCGATCCGCGCGTTTGTTATCCCGAAGAATTCGCTCGCAGCCGCGCTGCGAGGAGTGCCGGAAAGAAATCGCGGAGCGATAGAACGCGGAACGTTTATGGCGATTTTACCGAAGTCTTTCCCCCTCCCTCCTCCGGCAACCTGCTGCCTTCGCCGGTTTCCTTATTCGCAGAGTCCTTGCGAGGTTGCGCGCCAATCTTGCGTGGCCCAGAGCAAGGGTCTTTTAGCTTCACATAAATTGTGCTGCACAAAGTGCGGTAGTAAAAAAAGAATCTACAAATGATAAATTGCTTTAGATATTTCAAGGAAAATAATGTACTGTCCGCCATTTGCGAAAATTTTTCAAACGTAGAAACTTTAAAAGAGTATCTTTTTGTCAGAAGAAATGTTAAAAAATTTCTGTCGAATTCGTTTCTTCGATTTTATTATTATTTTGAAAATGCTATTTTTTTTAATATCAAAGTGCTATTAGTTCTCTAAATAAATCTTACTTAGATTTTTTAATGAATTATGTCTTATTGTAAAGAATATCTTTTCAGCACCTAAATATTGATAGTTTCTTTATTGACCTTACTGTAGCAGATTTTATTTTCTCATTGTATTTTTCTGAAAATAAAATAATAAAAATTTTACATAATATATAATGTCAAGATGTGCCAAGAAGACATTTATTTCTTTTTGATACTTTACCAAATCTGATTTTAGAAACAAACTTTTAATATTTTTCACGTATAAGTAAGAGAGAACTAAGAAATCCAGATTATAACTAGATTTATTGTAATTTGTAAACTTGAATCAAAATGTTGAGAACATTAGAGAATTTTGTTTGTCAAGATTTGAATAGATTTAAGAAGATTATTGAAATCGCAGCGATACGAAATCTGAGGTTGGTGAATGAAACGCTATAAAAATTGCTTTCGTAATTAAAAGATTTTGCAGATTACACTCCAGCCACTCGCACGTTCCCAAGGCGATCGCTTATAGAATAGTCAGGCGAACGTAGGAAATGAACGTAATTATTTTCGCAGGTAAATCTCGTTCTCCGCGTGAGCTCATAAGCAAATCTTATCATCGTGCGCAGGCTCTGTAACAAACGTTCGTTGCGGGCGTTGCATTTTTCGCGCAGTTATACGAGCCCGCGTGTCTAAACGAAAAGTAGTCGCCGCTTTAAATGCCATAAGCGTAGATAACCAAGGTCGTTGGTAACCAATCTCGTAAGCGTACTTTCTTGGACAACGAGAGCAGCGGCCGATGGTCGGGGGAGGGGGGGGGGAGGAGGGACCCCATAAACGCGCTGCTCGAGTACGAGACGCGTTGCAAGTGTTTGCCTGCGAATGATTGCCCGGTACACTAGTTACGAGGAACGTCGAGTGCTCGTTTGACTTCGTTTCAAAAAGAATCGAGTGTTTTTCTTGACCAGCCGCATAATGTTGGTCGCAGCTGTCGCGTTCCACGATCATTATTCAAGCGTTGGAATAACGGTAATCCGGTCTAATAACATTCATACGAGGACATCGCATAAAGACGTATTAATAATCGTGAGATCATCGACGTTTGCCTGCTAACAGGCAAAACACGTACATCTGTATTTTCATACATATTCATATATATTCATACATATTCATACAAGAATCACGCGTCATTCTGCTGAAAGGACGAGGGTTTAAGAAGATCCTGGAGGCGAATTAAAAAATCATCAAGCCGATCGCGAGATCCAAGCATGAGAAGGAAGGAACGGGGAGACGGACATTTACTCCAAGTATGCCGAACGGAACTGAAGGAGGAGGGGGATAGAATGTGAGAAAGGTGAGCAAAGGACGGAGCGAAATCGCGCGAGAGATGTGTCATCTCGGAAAAAGCGGCGAGAAACGGAGAGAAAAGCGACAAGACTCGACAAAGAAGGAGAATAATCATCGCGACGACCACGCTGAAATCATTTCCCCCGAGCTTCTCGCGTCATTAAGCTGTGTGCGGCTCGCCGGCGCGGCGCGGTATCCCTTCGCGTATATTCCTCTTCCTTACTCTTCCTTTTCGTCGTTAACTCGTTTCTTGCCCTGAACTTGAATCCATTTTTTTCCTTCAGCTCCGCTTCCACTTACCTTCCGTGTTCCATGGACCTCCCTTCGAGGGAGGGAAGAAGGAGGAGGAGGAGAAGGTTGTTGCGATGCCACGGTAGCCGTATTTACGCGATGACGAACTGCCCGTGCCTGCTTTGCTGCCTCGTGATAGGAGAAGGCAATTGGAAGTAAGGAGGATCGGAGGATTCAAGGGAATTGTAGTTTCGATGGGTAGCTCAGATAGGATGTTACGAAGTAAGGTATAATTAGATAATTATAACTGCGATAACTCGCCGATCAAGATGATATTTGAGGGAGATACGCTCTCAGTGCTCTCATAATAATCTCTTACACGCACCTTTCTCCGATCTCGTATGAAATGATATGTACACTTTTGAAAAAAAAAAAGGTAATACCTTTGATAGGTAATTTGATTTACCTATCAAAGCTGTTTTATCAATGATTCCGAGTTTTGACGATCGTTTTTCGTAAGTCCATTAGAAGCGGTAACGTAGAGATATTCGCCCAGGCGAGCAACCACCATGCAGGTGCACGTCGAGCGTGAAAGCGACAAAAATACATTGCGTGTCGCGGCGACAAGGCCATTCCTCGGAAAGACGTCGGTCATCCAAAAACGTCGATGACGCCGACGTTTCCGTTCAGCGTGAAAGCGCGAGTGCGTTGCAAAATCGCGACTTTGTCAGCTTCTCGATGGCAAGAGGCGGTTCGTGTCGAAACGTGGGTATAGTTTAGCTTCGCGTGGATTAACCTCGCGGTATCTATAATACCTTTCGAAGGGGGAAGGGGGCAGCGTGTTCCCCTGTGGAAGATCCGATTTAGGTATTCGCTCGAGGGGAATTTCGACTGTGGGCGAAACTCGATTTCTTTTCGGCGGGCGAGGCTCGCAAGGACACGCGGGGGAGGGAGGTCGCGATGTCTCGTCGAGTAAAAAGACTATACCCACGCGAATACCAGTTTTGGGGCGCCTCGCCCACGTCGTCGACGGTCTGACTTTCGTTTGGAAATTAGAATTCATTGTTTTCGTTGCTTCTCCACGCGAACATCCCTTCCCGCCCACGCGCTATCGCGGTAACACGATTGTTTAAGATTCATCTGGTTCGTTCTAAACTTCACTTCTTCGATTCCCTTTTAATGACTCTTAAGAGTCACATTTTTACTTAACGTCGATACGTGGGGCACGATAAAACGGCTGTCTCATTCCGCGCGCGCGCGCGCGCGCGCGCGCAAAACATACATTACGCAAGAAGTTATAAAAGCGTCTCTGCCGACGGACAACGGCCTCGTCATTTTCTTAGCGCGTCCTTACGTCACGACCAGATGTCACATGCACGTCGCGCATTGCGTTCCTTACCTCATTGCATTAGCAGTCGTGAGCCACTTTTGGAATTTCATTGACATACTTCGCCAGTATGTAAAGCCAGACGGTTTTGCCAAACCGCGGTGTGACACGCAACGCCATACCGATTGCCAACGGAGACGCCCATTTCTCTTACGCATTACAATAAATCCCAAATCCCCGTCACGATTGAAAAACGTTGTTCCTTCTTTTGTCCGCAATATTACGCAGGAAAGAGTTTTAACACATGTTATGCTATTGCAGCAAATTTTATTATCTGTTAGGTAGACGGAAGGTAGCAAAAAGGGGCTTACGACCTTTTTTGAAATTAACTCTATCTCTTAAGGCTTCGATAATTACCAGATTCTTTAAATATACTGGAAAATGTCCTCACTAATCGTGAGAGTTAAGTTGCGAATATATATATTATATTATTTTTTATTTTATGTGCATTATTACAGTTTATATACTGTCTGTTTTTCTTTTTTGTAATAATGTCATTACGCTTTAAGGGACTTTAGAGTGTCTAATAAATATAACGATTTGACGATTTTATTTCGTCTCTTTCTCTCTCTTTTTCTTTCTCTTTCATCGATCATTCACACTTGCTAAACCTGTCGTGCATTTTTTTCGAGTTCTCTCTTTTTCTCTCTCTCTCTTTCTCTTTCCCGGACGGACCGCGCCCGATAATTATACAAGGTAACTAACCGGCCGCACGCGACCGTTAGCTCGTACCGCGATGCCAATGCTGATGCCGATCGTCGGCTTTACCGTGTAATTGACGCCGACGTTAGCAAGTAAGATAATTCCGCGCTGCGTGCCGCGGCGATACATCGGACACGAGTTCTCCCTCGGCGAGGATGAAACGAGAGTCCTCGGCGCCGCGGATTCCGCGATTCCCGGATTCACGCGGGGCTATTCTCGTCGATGCGCGCATATTTCGAACGGGGAATCCGGAGTCGCCAACGCTAAAAGTCTGAGAAAAGGATCTCCGCGCGGGAATACGCGCGCGGAATATTCGATGAGACCGCGTAACGAGCTCCGTCGATCGCGGCCGATCCGCGGCATTTTTTCACGTTTCGCGCGTTTCCGTCCGCCTTGCCCGAGTCGCTCCGCCCGGCCGCCGCGTGACTTCATCTCCTGACGCACCGCTATTTCCGTCGACGTGACTGCCGAGGGAGATTTTTTTCAATTCGATTGGAAACGAATATCTTGGAAGCGATTGACCAAATACCTAACAAGTTTTTCCGATTACTTTCTTTCCCAGTGGCTTGGATCAAGCGTACCTTTGCGGTTCAAACTATACTTCTCGCAAAGTGAAGATCAAATATTTCCTCCTCCATTTTCATCAACCTGATTTAACGTGAAACAAAAAAAATATTTATTACTTAGAAGAATTTACACAGTTAAATATTGAAGGATGAAAATTAAACAAATACCTTAAGTTAAATAACATTGTTATTTTTAACTATCACACGAGTTGAAATTTATTAATTTAACTCCGTTAGTTTTTAGTTACATTAATGACATAGTAGAAGCTGGGAGTAGTGGTGACCTATAGGAATGATTAAAAATGACTGAAATTGACACTACTAACAGCGTATATAGGTCCCAAAAGTATAGTTTGCTGGATAATCGGTGTAAAGGTTACTCGCCCGAGGTTATTATGCGATAGGCCACGCAACGCGTTGTGTGTCGAATCCAACTCGACGTAGGACCGCAAAGGGTTAAGACGATCCCGGCCCGCGCGCTCTTCTCACGCGAGAAACGGAGTCGCGCTGTGGGAAAAGTCGCAAGGTCAATCGACGATCAATCCAATCTTCTCGATGACGGACGCGTTACCTGTCGTGAAGGCGAAAATTCCAGGCATCACCCGGGGTTACCGCCGGTGTTCGTACGTCGCTGGCGTGAGAGGAAAGCGGGGGGACGAGCGAGGGAGCGGAGCGGAGCGGCGCGGTGCACCGATGCACGCCGCGGCTGCAGCTGCAGCCGCATTCGGCCGCCACCGCCGCCTGCTGAACTGACCGGCCGTCGAACCCGAGAAATGCTCCGCGAGAGATGTATCGTAATAAGTGCACAAAGTGCCCCGCGGGCAGGGCGAGTCCGGACGGAGGATGCATTTGCATCCATCCTCTGACGGAACTTCTCTTCCGTTCTCTCTGTCTCTTTCTCTTTCTTTCTTTTTCTCTTTCTCTCTTTTTCTCTCTCTCTTAGGCACGAGCAACGCTTTGATAAATAACGCTAAATTCCGCTCGCCCGGATTCCGGTCTCTCCCGCGAGATAGTAGATCGGGCACCCGCAATAATTTTTCACTCCGCGCTCGCATCGACCGCGAGCGCAGAAAAACCCGTGATTTTCCAATCACGGGGTCCCGTTAGTCGCTCGAGGCACGGGGGAAACGATTCTCCCGGTTCCCGGTCCGCGGACGAGGGACATTATAGCGTGCGGCACGATCGTCCCCTCGCGTAAATCATAGGCCGAAAGACAGAAGGCAGAGGAGGCCCCGTTTGCACGCATGCGAACATGCACGCGTCGTGTCCCGGCCTCCACTCCTGTCGGTTGCATCGCGTCGCGCGTCGCGGTTGCGGCACCGGGAAGGAAATTGCCTCGGCTAATAAGAAGTTTAGCGGCTTCCTGGTTTACGTTGGAATTAGCGTTACGGTATACATACATTTTTATTGCGCCCCGACGGGACGTAAATATAAAGCGCGGTGTAACGTATGCACCTTGCGCACGCCATCCATCGGACCACTGCATCCCGATTGCGATCGCGAATAGCGACGGCACGATTATACACTGTTAAATTGGTAGTGTCAAATTATACTCATTGTCAGTTCGAGTCATTTTTTACCATTCCTATGAGTCGCCACTGCTCCCACTCAATATGTCGTTAATTTAAGTAAACCAGTATAGTTAAAATATTGTTTATGTTAAAATAATAAATTTTTCGACACATATGATAATTAAAAATAACAAAATGTTATTTAACTTAAGATACTGATTTAAATTTCATTCTTTAATATTTAACAATGCATATATTTGCGACTAAGCTTAAATTAAAATTTGATTAGGAGAGGAAATGTGTCGATCGAAAAATTTGCAGTGGAAGAGACATCCGATAGTTTCGACAGGTCAATTTGTATACTTATCAACAAATAATATTTGACACACATATGCTGGTTAAAAGTAACAGAATGTTATTTAACTCAAGATATTGGTTTAAATTTTATCCTTTAATATTTAACAATGTAATACGGACATTTGTATGCCGCGGGCGTGCACTTTTCACCCTTTACCTGCGGTAAAGGTGCCGCGCAATTTTTCCGCTTCCTACGCCGACTGATCCTTTACCCACGCAAAGATACGGGTGGCTTCGTTAACGCGAGACACTCGTAAAGTCGCTTTAATATCTTCCGCGTTTATAACTTCCGTTTCTAGACGGTATTCCATTCCGTCGTGTACTTGGACGACCTTCGTCCAGCGGGCTTCCTGGTTCGCGATCGCGAATTTGGCCAGACGCCAGTCGCGCCGCTGACGTAATTCTTGTAAGAGGCGCGTCGTACTGTTACGAACGTTCTGTTAGCATATGACCGACGTCATGAGGAATGAACGGAACCATACGGCACGGCGGCGATGCAACGCGGACGGCGGGACTTTGCCGTGACAGTTTACTACGTGCGCATGAATTATAATTACAATATTTCGCAGCTTCCTGGTCGGCGAAACGGCTGCATGTAGCTCGGCGGCGGATGCAGGCGAGTGAGACGACGTTTTAGCATGCATCTTCCCTCGGGTGCCGTTAGCACTCTCCTGTTTTGCTCGCCTCTTCCGAGAGGTACATACCTCGGACGTGTATACAAATGCGTAACGATATATCGTACCGTTGTGATAAAAAACGCATGGAGGAAAAGGATGTTGCCATCCCGTGCAAACCGTAGCTTGCGCATTCCACGCGAAGACCGTTAAACTTTTTAAACGATTATTTTACACTGCATTGAAATTTGTTTGGTTGAAAAATTTTGCCGAATTAAATTTGTTCAAAGAAGCATGAAATATTTATTTTTTAAGCGAAGTATAGAGTCTGTGCCATTAGCTGATGTTTCACTTCGCCAGTAAATGACTAACAATAATGACATTTTAATTCGACCAGACTGACTATCTTTATTTAATATAATTGTCACTGAAATGTCGTAACAATTATATTAAATAAAGATAGCCAGTTTGGTCAAATTAAAAAATCGCTATTAATGTTTGCAACGAAATGATCTACAAATTTAAGAGGTTTATCTTCGGCAAATAAAATTTAGTATCTTCAACAAATTTTTTAATTATCTATACGTATAATAAATAATGATATTCGCTATGACAGCGTAAAATATGCCGTGTCAGTTTCTTTTTTCTCTGCGTAACATTTATATTACGATGTACAAAATATAATATTCTATGCGTGGTACAGCGCTTTTGCGTTGGAGAAAGATTCTGAAAACACAGATATACATCTTAGAATGAAGTTGAAATAAATTAGGATCAGCGAGTCAGGCGCTTTCTCAGGATTGCCTCTTTAATCAAATACGCTCGCAACATTACGAAACTATCTCGCATTAAGGCGCTACGGTAAGTATCACGTGCGCGAGAGACTCGCGAGAGCATTAATAATAATGACGAAAAGGCGGTGCTGATGAGTCGGTTGATGAGCCAATTTGCATGAGCCTCTTAGCTACTGTACCCTCTATTCATGGCCGGAGGGAGGCAGAGAAGCGGATACGTCCGTAATGGACGTGCCGCCTTCCTCCCGAGATAGCCTTTAAGCAGATCCACTCTCGCGCAGGTCGAACAATCCCGGCCGCATATAGACAATAATGACCGCTCCGTAAGCAAGTGGTGCGCTCTTTAAAGTACCAAGAAAAATTCACCTTCATGCGGAGAGGAGCCTTTAAAACGGCTGCGACGGCAACGGCCCGAGAAACTGATGGCGGGACCTCTTCGCGAGCCGAGGGGTCACGCGATTTTGCAATCCGCTTAATCGCATCTCGAAGTAGCCGTTTCGCGGCCCTAATGAAAAGAGGGAGCAGGGGAAAAACCGCTAAAAATACCTCCTATTATCATCGATAGCTCTTGAGCGACACTAATGACAGCGAGAAGATGATACCCTTCGCCACTCTCGCGAGCTATAGGGATAACGACTCATCCGGGACCGTGTAAAAAAAACGCCGGCGATTTCCAGCGTTTTGCGTCGCTCGCGGTGCATCGGAACGACCGTCTCGTCATTTATTTTCCAAAAGTATTGAAGTTCGAAACGACAGAGGGATCGCCGCCAGGCGCGAGTCAAGTATAGGCGTCAAGTGATACCCGGCATTATAAATCTTCGCTCTTGCATGCACTCTCGTGCGCATTACACGGCCGTCACGTGTATTACATGCATGCATGCATGCGTGCGTGCATTTGCCCTGCCCCGGATTTTCTCAACCCTTCCGTTACATAATTTTTTTCGTACACGTTGGGTTCTCCGTTGAGTTCTCGAGGGTTTTGCTTGTTAGCCGCGCCGAAACGAATCTCCGAGATCGATCAAGGATCCCGCGGTCCAGGAAAAATCCCAACGTCTTTTAAGATACGTCGGGAGGTGCGAGATGAATCGCGCCGAGGAGCAAAGGCCGCGACACGCGAAACACCTCACGACGCGACGGTCTGATGAGATCGCTGTTGAGGAACGCTGATTCACGCGCGCGAAACGTGCGTGCTCATCGATCGTCGATCGTCTGAAAATGGATATGTACATATGGTAATGGATACAGCTCGGAGGGATGTCCATAAATTGCGTACAAAGCATGCATTTGCGCAAAACGTACTTTACCGTGCGTACCGGACCTTTATTACTTAAGGATACTTTGAGTGCGGTCATATTTTGATCCCCGCGAATAAATCAGGCGTGTACACGTGCGAGAAAACGTGGAAACGGCCTTTGCGGCGAGGGATAAGGCTCGCAGTGATCGAAACCACCGCGAGACAGTGCTAATCAGCGTTATTACATAATATCACAGTTAAAAGTATTTATTAAAACTTGGGGAAAAAATTTTCTGAGAATTTTCCGACTTTTTAGACATTTTTATTTTAATTTCCAGGCAAAATTATAGCATTTTTAGTTACAAATTTTAAATAAATTTAATTTTAATCAAATTTAATTTTGATCCTCTTCTTCTTTTTCTATTTTCATGATTACAGAAAAAATTGAATGTTAGATTTGAAAAAGTACCGAATAGAAGATTCTTCTAAAATAGACATTGTATAAAATTTTATCTCTTTATATTTAATACTCTTTCTCAGATTAAAAAATGTTTTTACACGAGAAAAAAGAATCTGTCATAAACATAAAAAATCAATATAAATCAATGCTTAAATATCGAAAAGATTAAAACCAAACTTACCTAAACATGAAAATTTTTCAAGCAAAGTTTATAGCACTTTGATACTAAAAAAAATAGCACATTTATAATATTATAATAGCATTTTTGTATTTGACTTACAAAATAAAAGCAACTTCTTCGAAGAGAGTTGCGACAAAAATTTCAGTCGATAAAATTTTTGGATAATTTCCCGGGCAGAAGAAAATTTTCTGAAAATTTCAGATTTTTTTTCCTAGTAATAAGCATCCTGTGTCATGTATCGAATTAATCGAGAAGTGTCGTATATATCAGATTAATCGATTAAAAAATAATACTTTTATATTTACAAAATAAAAATAAAATCTTCGAAGAAATAATTTAAACAAAATTTTCTCAAGTCTCGATACAATTTTCTGATAATTATCCAAATAGAAACGAATTAGACGTTCTGTGTCGTGTGTCGGATTAATCGAGGAGAACCCCGGTGACCTCATCCCCAAGCAATAAGCATCTGATAAACGAGGCAACGACGCGGTAGACACAGTTACTGCATAGCCGACTGACCTTCGTAATGATTCTCGCAATTTGGCTTAATCGAAACGCGGTGGAGTTCGTTCAAGGGTCACTGGCCGAGTCGGAATTCCGCGATATCACGACCGTCCCGCGACGATCGCTGAAAGCAGTTGGAAGCAATACCGCAGTTGAGAAAACAACTAATTTTCTGAGGATGGATGCGCTCGAGAATATGTACGTTTGAGATGTGTTGGCTATCGAAGTGAACGATCTCGCAACGGGCGCCGTGGTGTACCACACGAGGCAACGCAATTTATCGCGTCTCCGCGGGAGGAGACGAGGATGGTAGCCGAGGATGCGCCGGACAGGAATTCAATGTCAAAAATACCGTCTCTCAGCGCTTCCCCGCTCGGGAAGCCGGCATCTCGGACCTTATATATCTTTATCTTATGTACTAGCCAGGAAGAGTGGTCGGGAATGCAGAGATGTAAATGAAATGGAAATCTCTTCTAGCGTGCTGAAATACCTGCGGAAAATCATGATTTGTAGACAAGGTAACGACGATCGTGAGAGAGTCCTTCCTGCAGACAGGGTCCCTCCAAGTTCCGTCTTATTATTGCAATCAGAAATTGCAAATAAAGTAAACTTGTTAAATTATGTTGCTTACAAAGAATTTGATACTACGAATTAAAGAAAATGAATTAAAATTAGGAATGTGGCTTGTAGATGTGCAATAATTTGCGACTTAATTAGAAAGAATCTTAGATTAGAAATTGTCATTTCTCGATGTCTAGAAAAATAGATCAGAAATTACGAAAGGCAAACCAAAATTGAAACAATTTAATTAACTTATTAGTCCATTATTCTGGCGAAGTAAAAAATATTTTTACACACAGTATAAGACTTGAAAGAGACAGCCCAAAGAAACGAGCTATCTTTTACCAGCGAGAAAACATGAAAACGTGAACTTGAAGTATACTCGACGACCGGGATGACGAAGAGTAAGACCGAAGTGGTTGGTCTTCCTTTTGCCAGCCCGTATCGCGTGGTGCAGTGTCTTGCTATTGATGGCATGCGGCAGGAAAAAGGACCGGTCGGGATTGTGACTGGAGACACTGGGATCCGCCTCGCGCGCGCGATATCTCCCTCTTTCCCCCGCTCGACCGTAATAAAGCTGCTGCGGGATCCTCGGTTCGCCCGTTGCTAGGTGGGTGTGTGAAACGTAAACTCGGCGATCCGACGTCTCCCTGGGCTCTCTCGGGCCGATGCACCGCAGATTGCGAGTATCCTTGCTGAGGTCGAACGCTGCGATGCTCCGTCGAAGGTCGTTGCCTGCTCGATATACCCGGTGCTCGTCTAGGAATCCGCACCGCTCGGTTGCCGCGAAAAAGTGACATTTAATAGAAAGGAAGCGAACTGATATTTGAAAAGCAATTATTGAAGAATGTTATCTTAATGATGATAAAGCAGGACATTTACATCTTATAAATCTTTGAATTATATCTCGAAGATATAAATCTTTTTATATCTTCGTTCAATTTTTCTCTGCGGCTTTAATAAACTTTCATTAATTTGATGCAGAACACGAGCGCCTGCACACTTGTAATATTGCCGATGTATCTGATGACCGTGGCATTTTTCACTTGCCGATATCCTTAATTATTATTCAGATCGCATAAACTTTATCAAGATCGGTTGAAAAATGCATACGCGCATCAATTTCCTATGCAAATATGTAGCAACGGCAATTTCTATGTCTCTACATAACAAAGACGAATTATGTACCGCACGGATATGGCCTGTAGTTTGGAATATAGGAACAGTAGTTTCCAAGCAGAAAATTAATTCTACCGTACCATCATGTTTCCTATCGAATAGTCACCGTGCTCAAGTCGGAGACCTCCTTTCGACCCTCGAGGACGATCGGCCTCTAAGGACGATGATTATCCGTTCGATTACATTCATTGTCCGCGGAAATGGCAGGAAATTCTTCGATTACGGATTACTACCCTCGTTAATGACCATCGCTGGCCATTAATGACCGTTGTCGAGGCGACTACTGAAATCCGATCGGTGGTATCTGAAAAACGACTTGTTCGCGAAGGAACTTCAATCCCGGGATGCAGAAAGGCATCGTGAATCAATCACGATTGAAAACCGCGTCCAAGTGAGATACTTGCAAATCGTTTAACGACGGGAACCAGAGTGGAAATGGAATTTCGTTCGTCGAAAAAGGTATTGCGAGATGAGATATTGAATAACGACGGGAAGCTAATTATAATCGATCGAAAAGAATTTTCAGTCAGCGCGACATCCAGAGATAATGTAATTTCTACTTTTCGTGAAGGATAGGCAGCACAAGTGCATTTTTTTAACGCTGTAACAGAGACCGATACCGGATGGAATAAAGATTGAAAAGAATATATATAATTCTTCCGAGAAAAGAGTTCCCGTAAGGAAAATCCGGGGAGAAAGAACGTTTAAAATAGCGACGAGTACAGGTACCATTCCACGGGAGAGGAAACGGCGAGAGAGGGAATGTAAATTACGTGTAAAGTAAATATTCCCTTTCTCGGGTATCTCGGACCAGCGAGACGGAATCGACGAGAGGAGAGAGAAGGAGCGCAGCGCCCGTTCGGTCCGGTTTTTGCTGGCAGGGTGCAAGGACAGGCGACGACGGTTGCTGTTGCTGCTGCACAGCAGCACTGAAAGTGGTCAGAGAAACGTGGCCGCGTGCACTCGCGATTACTATATACTCCTCGAAACGATAGTAAAACGTGGGGTCCGGTCCGCGCGGATTGCGACACTCGTGGCATGGATACGCGGCGGTCGAACAATGACCGGTGGTTCTCTCCACCTTAATTCGGCGTCGTTTCAGCGCTCATCGTGACTCGGCGAATTTATTTGTTCTCGGATAAAGACAAATTGATCGGCCCTGTAATAATGTATACACGTATATGCGTTACGTGTAACACTAAATAACAGGATGTCTTTTGTGGGATCTCACGTTTCTTTGTAAGCTACTGAACGGGGCACCGCTCGTTCTGAAAGCAAATTCAGTTGCTCGAACCACATTGTACTTCTTACGGGAGATTTAAATCAGTAATTGCGAATGAATATTTTTTTATTTAATATAGGCATTTTTTACTTGCCACTTAGCACTGCTTAAGTCTAAAAGTTAATTTGATATTTTTAATAATTATTATATCTTTTTTTTGCTTTTTCAAAATCTTTTTTTTTCTGTTTTCTCATTATAACTATGTTAAATAATGACATCAGAAGCTCTGAGGACATAAGTGTAATGTAAATCTTTTTCTTGCACTTTATGTTAAAAAAATTGATTTTTTATTACAATGGAGATTAGTCAAGTCTACCGAATATTTCCTCTTTAGACAATGTACCAAAAACTGTATATAAAAAAATAAATAGATAAATAAAAATAAGTGAGAATAAAAATATAAAGGTATAGGATATAATACCGTTCCTCTCTTTCTCTCACGACATTTATCCTCGGGTTATGGCGATCGTAACGGAGAATTTAAAACCGACACTCACTCGGCTCTGTCGCCTTTGTTCCAGGAGGACGGTGGTATCGAGTACTTCAACACCATCGTGGTCCAGCCACACCTGAAGCTGGTCACGAACCAGGGCAGGGGTTTTCACGTGAGATGCAGATACCAGACGCGCGACAAAGTCGTAACGAACGATCAGACCCACGTGTCCATGATGCAGTCTCTGCCGTTGCAGGTAATGAAGCGTTCGACTGATAATGGGATATGAGAAATCTTTCTGGAAAATTAATATTAGACCTCGTCAATCGATTAAAACATTAATACGTGAAATTACGCCGATGATCTTCGCAGTTTATTTGCGAAGACACGTGTTATTCGTCTATACGTATATATACTTATTGACTTTCGGATAAGCGAATGTCGAAGAGGTTTTGAAGTGCAAAAGTAAGCCGTCGTGAAATATTTAAACCGCAAACTGCCCGCAGGCGACCGCGCCAATGCCGGGATGCACGATGAAGATCTTCAGTGGCGATCCAACGCAGCATCACGTGGCGGAGAATGTGAAGATCGGCGATCCCTTGACCCTGGTCATTAGCATCGACAAACAAGAGATGTTCGGCTTGAAGATCTCCGATTGCCTGGTACGCGACGGCCTCGGGTGGGGCGAGCAACGGCTCATAAACGACGAGGGGTAAGTCAATTTGTGATGAAAAATCCTTAGACAGGAAGATTTCAGAAACAAAGAGACAAGAATAGTAGCGATAAACGAGGCGAATCGTTTCCGACTCCTTCCTTTCACGATGAGATCACTCGGCTTCGTCTCTGTTCGCAGTTGTCCGGTCGACGGCGAGATAATGGGACAGTTCACCTACAACGAGGACAAAACGGAGGCCAGGGTGAACTTCCAGGCGCACAAGTTCCCGTACACGGCGAGCGTGTATTATCAGTGCAACGTTAGGCTGTGCGTCAAGCATGGCGGAGGATGCAGTAATACGGTACCGCCGTTATTATTATGATACACGAGCGCTAGCTAGCTTGAATAATGATCCCGCGAGGACTACCAAGTACTACGTTTATAATAATCCTTTAACGATTTTATAATGGCTACCTATCGTTCGAAATTATCGGGGTATCCACCTCGCTGGCACACTATTATCCGATTGAACTTGCTCACGTAGTATGTTATACAAACGCACGCGAGGTGTTATGTAATATCTGACCCTGAGAAGGAAGACCCCGAGTCCCACACCAACCGTTCCTCGAAGACTCGCGCCGCGGAATATTCATCGCTTATTTTCCGCTTGCAGCCGCCGTTGTGCAATTCGATAGCCAGACGACGTAGGGATACCGCAAATGAGGACGAGGTGAAGGGTGTCGAAGGCCTAGACGGCACCCCGGCAACGATCGAGGTTTATAGTGGTCTTTACGTCAACGAGGCCTCAGACGTTGGCTCCAAGTCGGACTTCTCCGACGACGTCTTCCGAGAAAGGGTAATTCGAATTTAATTGATATCCGCTGCGGAGGCAAAATTAATAACTTTGAATCACGAAATGATTTATTAGACTCTGACGTATTTTTAAATATTAATCCAATAAGCGAAATTTTAACGGTACTAGTAGTTTATTTGGCTATCTAGGAACTTGAATAACAGAATTTCTAAATAAAATGAAACCAAACTCATTTCATTTCATTATTTTCCGGATTTTTCTTTCAGGCTCTTGACGACCCAAACACCATTTGCATATCGCAGAGGAGCTTTGCTATTGGGATTGCCGTCGCCGGTCTCATCCTCATGCTGGCGGTGGTAGCTGCCATCCTGGTACTGCTCGCCAAGAGACGGCACAAGAGCGTATCCACGACGGGATCGTCCATCTACAGTGGACCGTACACGAATACCGCTTACAGCCACAGTAGCTAAGCCCGCCTCGTTCGGCGCGAGATTGAGATACCCGAGACACCCCGACCTGGAAGATACCCGCGTTCCGCCGGCTTCTTTCCCTCCGTAGCGACGCGGGATCTCGCGACGGGTCTTCTCGGGCAGGCTCGATCGAACGAAGATTAATTAGATTTTAATTGCTTTCGACGCGAGGTCGATTCTGAGGCGACGATCGAAGCCACCGCGCGCCCGAGGTTCGACAGAGCGAAACGAACGAAACGCGGATCTCTTGCTCAACTATTGACGTACTGTTGTACCCCTTTCGACGCTTCGCACGACGGCCTCGGCGATGTTTCAAGGTATTTAGGGAACTGACGATATAGTTCGATCTTGGATATTAATCTTTTATCTCTTCCTCCCTCTCCTTTCGAACGGAAAAGTTTTACAGCGGTTTTTATAATTTATAAAGTTTAATCCATAACGAAGAATTCACGTCCAGTTTCAGTGGTGCAATATTTGAATTAGATAAAAATAAAAAGAACAAATCGAAAGATATAAAATTTCTCGTGTAATAAAAATTATAGCAATATCGTAGAAAAAATTACACAATTATATTCTTATAAAAGAAGAAAGATGTACTTTATATACATCGGTGCTTTCTGTGCGCATTATTAAGACCTATCTCGAACAAGATCGTTTCGAGAACAATCCGTCCAATTTGCTACTTCAGTCGTGATTGAAGTAATAACTATTCCGTCCGAGCTATATATATATATATATATATATATATATATATATTAGCAAAACCCTTACTATTTGCTCCGATCGCGAACGTCTAACGAATCGACATGGCTCATTCCGTCGAGAGTTGCATCATTCTAATATATATTATATATCTAATATACTATGCTGTACACTAGTCCGGTATACACTGTCCTACCTAACACATATCTATCGCACTAAACACACAGTCGCGCGTACGCGAAAACACCAAGTCGCGGTTGTCTCTCGACGATTTAACACGATTGTCGCGCGCAAACTCACTCTTAACTAGATTTAAGTCTAAGTCAACGCTACGCGTGAACTTCTCAAATAACTCAATCAAATACTCCGGTGATCCCCGCGTGCGATCGTTGATGTTTCCGACGCCGATATCTTTGCGCTTTTCTCTAATACGGTTTCCAGCTTGAAACCTTTCTTCGAATGAAAAAAGAATGCGTGCGTGCGAACACTTTAAATCATTCACACACACGACGTAATACGCATAGAGAACAATCCAGCGTTTTCGAAAATCGCAAAAACGCAGCAGATTGTTACAACTCATATTTTTAGTTTTTGTTGAATAGATAAATCAATAGCAATGGTGGCTTGCTAATTGCATTATGTACAACTTGCTGCAAATGTATCAGCGGCAACGGCTCAACTCTGAAAGCGTAATCGGAAATGCATCTGCGATGAAGCTTAAAGAAAATTGTAAAAGGACGCAACCAAGATCTAATACGATGTGTGCATGTGTCGGTTATTATAAGCTTCCGATAAAGCTGCGTATGAACGGATCATCGCCCGTCGTAAAGACGCAAAGTAATCATAATTAATTGCTGTAGAAACAAGTCAATTAAAAATCCCCAGATTACCTACCCCTCCATATAAATTATTCCGACGTCTACGACCATGCGATTACTCGAATGAATGCGACGTGTGCGAGCGCTCAGTATATTCAGATTGTAATTTACTTATAACGCTTAAACATTAATGTTAATTAGTCTAATTGAGACGAGGCACTGCTCCAACGTCGGTATGTCCCGGATTGTTCGAGAGTGATTGTTCACGAAGCAAGTAACATCGAATGTTCTCTAACGATAGATGCGCGCTTCGAACGGTTCCAATCCAAATCCGGCTTATCCGGATTTATTTTAATTAAAACATGAGAAAATGTAGCAGGGACGCCAGGAATACCGACGTCGCGGCAGCTCGGGGCGTTTAGATATTAATTGACGAAGACAAGGGAGCTCTACTGCCAACGCAGAGTCGCGTAACTGGGTCCAACGTGGTGGTGGGTACATGACATGTAAAATTTTACGTTTAGAGAGAAACCAACACCCGTAACGTAACTCGTTAACTTCTCGTCAAGCGCTAATATGCTACCGTGCAGGAACGGTGTGTTGTGGTATAGTAGTTCTCTGGAAATGACAATGTATATTGCGACAGCTGTTCCGAATGGACCCTGACGTGTCGAATAAAACGCAACGATTACACGCTTTAACAAAAGCGGATGAGGCCCTGGCCGGTCTAAAAGCTGTCTACAGTGATGGGCGTTAAATCCTCCTTTTGAAAGTTTTCAATCACATGATATTGAGTTGCTTTGAATATTATTCGTGATTGGACATTTTTGAATAGTAAATGTCCGCAAAATCTGTCCTTAACATTTGAACATTTAGATCCTTTAAAAATAAGATTGTTATGTCTATGAAAGTGTCATGGATTGAAATAATAAGGTATTGTAAAACAAAGTAATGCATTCAAGATATTCAGGGATCTTTTGGTTTTGAATAATGTTCGAATTTTCGTTACATATTGTAAATGATTGAGCCCATCGCCATCCGTTTTATGTGCGCATAAACAGCTGTATGCAAAGCGTCGTTAAAAGGTGTCTTAAAAATCGCTACATAGCAGAAAATTATAGATTTTAACAAACGACACGTAGTAGATGCGTTTCCCAGCGTTTTCTCGAGTCTCGAGAGTATCTCGCGTACGTAGGTGCGGGCCTTCGGATGATACGCACGAATTTACGTTTACGCAGAGGCAGGATACTATTATTTCCATTTGTACCATAACGAAGTACGATAACACGGTAAAATGGCTTCCAGTCTTTCTAGTACTATCCCTCTCGAAAAGTGCAATAACTTCGAAGCGTCCCGTGGGTCCCGCGGAATTTCTGTCGAGGGTTGGAATCGCTCGGCGAACGGATCGCGCGTGATCCCTCGCCGCGCCATGGCACTGGTTCATAGCGATCATTGGGGATGAAAAATACCTGTATAAAATTTCTTTTTTTCTCGCGTTACAAGGTAACGCGGGGTCCCGATGCTCCCGCAATGTTCCTCTGGACCCTTGTCAAAAGAATCTACAACGAATCTGTGTAAATAACGAAAAAACCTAATAAAACTGGTAATTGTAAGACGACGTTCTCTCAATGTCCCTTCGTCGATCCTCCTGATGCGTTACTCCTGGGTGAGTCCTCCCGGTCGTCTAATAGATTACGATTAGGTGATTAGGAAAAATCTGGAATGGGGAACAGGTGTGTCTCTCGAACGTCACAAAATAATCGACGCGAGCTGGCAAATTATCAAACGAGAGTGTCTTCTTTTTTTATTGAATTATATATATAATTCGTTTTTGGAAAATATGATATAATATATATATAATATATATATGTATATAATATAACAAGAAATATAATTAGACTGACATGACTTCTATATCAAATTTCTTTCCGGCTCTCTATGATGTTGTGCATTTCGGATGAGTATAATATAGCTCTTTTTTTTTATTAACGCCACAGAATTGTCAATTGCTTCGCCTTTTCCCTTCTCTCGTTGCCCCTCTCGTTACCCTAGATTATATTTATACACAGATAATTCAGGTCGATTTTTTCCTCTCCTCGTTAACCATCCTCTCCTCAACACTTCTCTTTATCCCGTCTTCTTAATTAAGATTACACGTAAGCTCAACGCGCTTGTAGCTCTCCCCATGCAGCCGAAAAAAAATCAGTGGACATGTCCGAAATATCCGCTCGTTTTTTTCACCGGAGATCCTAACTTTGTAATAAATATAAATTATATATTTATATCTCTTCCTGAATACTTGTACGCATTGTGTTATGCATGACCCGATGACCGACAATCGGAGAAGTGGCGAGTGAGCGCGAGTCGTCGCTCTTTGTCGCAAGTAGGACTAGCAAAACGGGAGAGAACGCGATCACGGTGAGGTACGTTGCCTATAAGCGCGGAGGCACAGCCACTGCGATTTAATCCCTACGATACCGATACGCCACGTCGAGGGGATGCGCAAAAAATATATATGTATATATCGGTACACACTCGCAACTTGTCCGTGTTTAGCCGAGCGACTTTCAGGACCGGTCTCATCGGCGTCGTTTAGGCGCGATCGGCTGAATCTTTCATCTCCTCACCTGTACCGTGACTAAAATTAAGGTAGTTCATCGGTAAACCCATTTTCTTAGGAATTTTGTAAAATTTGAACGGTGTATCAATGTAACACGATTTACACGCATGTGCAACTAGAAAAGGATTGACCGTACCGAAGTTGAAATAATAAAAGTCGAAGCTAGCACTTTTTACACGTATCACGCAGATACGAAACTGCTCTTAAGATTTTAATAAAAAAAACAAGAAGACGATAAGAGATTTGTGTAAAAATATTCTTACAAAAATACAAGACCTTTGACCGTCTAGTTTTTCATACTTCCAAAGTTTAGCACGGATTCGTCGGACTTTTTCGTATTATATTAATCATACTTACTTTTTTACGGTATTGTCACGGATGAACTACCTTAAACCAATGTTAACGTTTGCGATTTTGCAACTGTGAAAATCCATTTCTATATCATCGCCGTCCTGCAATTGCTCAATTTTAACAGTAGATTCGAATAAAAATAATGAATGAAAAACATTTTGAAATTCTGAATATTGCTGTCGGCCACGCGGAAAACAAACAAGTGCCAAATCAACACTGATATACTCAATATACGCAACAATATACAACCTTCTTATAAGAATTTCAACTTTTCATTTCAACTTTTTTTTTCTTAATTGAACTATATAAAATGACTTCATTCAAGCAAGTTTTCTTCGTTTAACGCAATATAATCTCATTTCAAGATTTATGGAGTGTTGCGTACACATATACGAGTATATAAGTGTTCATTTGACACTTCTTTTTTTTCTGTAGTATTATCTGCATCGCGATTCCATGTATAATTGCAGAACATGAAAGATTCGTTCGCCAATCTGTTTGCGGGGGACTAATTGACCTGCCGACGCGACCGGCCTTGTAAAGTGTCGTGTCGTGTTCACCGTGATTCTCGCTCGCTCTGCGGTCTAAACGTAAGCAACGGTAGTAAAAAGATAAACGACTTAACGGCAAGATACGTCGCTTCCTGTAACGCTAAGATAACTCCATCTCCACAACATCGTTCTTATATCGTGAAGCAGCGAAAAAACGCAGGGTGTTCTCGCTACTTCTCGCAAGCCGTCTCTACCGTATTATACAACAAATGAAGAAACGAAACAATTTTCCGCACGACTTGTTACGCAGAACAACGATTCGGTTTATCATTAAAGGGACGCTCAAATCAACGGAAGGACTCCGCCAAACGGTCAGGAGAGAGAAAAAGAGAAAGATGACGTTCTTTCGTGCGAGTCGATGTTACAGCTCGCGTGTAAACCCTTTCATTTAGATCGCGATCGTTCCTTCCGCTCTCTTCCTGTCCTGTCTTCCACCGATTTATTGCTCGCCGTTGTCAATCATCTTACGTCGCATTACAAAAATAGTAGGAAACGAATGTGTGAGGTCTCGCAAGCTTATATTACCCGTTCTCTTTAAGAATTGTTCGATTGGGAGGTTGACTGAGTCCTGGGACTGTCCGCGTTTCTTTTTTTTTCCCCGTCTCTTCGTTGAATCTCTAGAATGCACGAAGGGAAAATTACAAAAGTCACTCGAGAGCGGTGGTAATGAAAGGTTCGTCACACCTGCTGTGCATGCGGTAACTCAATCCCTCTTTTCAGATAAAAATCCGAGATGAATGTTCCTTGAGAATAATACACGTCGACAGTAAAAATGCGATGCGACGAACTTGAAGATAGTCGCGAAAATCTCTCTTTCGTCACATCCAGCATAACGAAATAATATCAAATATAAATACAACGATAATAATCTCATGCAGACATTCTTTAAATAAGAATAAATTCTTTGAAATAAAAAATTTCGAGTGCGATGACGCGACGCCGAACAGGTATATCGAATACATTCGCGGTAAAGCGTTAAAACGAAACGAGGAGACGAGTAAACGCGGCATCGTTCGCTCGATCGTTACGTGACTTTTTTTGGTTCGCCGAACTCCATCGGAAAGGAGAGAAGCCGCAGCCTCGACGAATGTAACGTCCCACACGACGTTGTCCGCACCCTGACACAATTCCTCCTTTCGTTTCTCCTCTCTCCTCCATGCCTCCCCCGGGTCCCTCGCGCGTTAGAGATACTCGGTAGATCACATGAATTGAACGCCTACGAAATATATGGTGCCGCGAGGTGTCGGACGATTACTTGATGGCGATCACCGCGTTCGACGGTCGATGAGTTTTCTTTCAACGTTGTATCTCCTCTCACCTCTACCGTCATTATTATCTTAAAGAGATGCGTGAACTGCTTTTCTGCTTAATAGGTATAATTATGCTTCTGTTTTTTTTTTCTTTAACTCACTACGACGACATTAGGTACAGTTTAATACTATGGTTGTGCGCCCATCTCTTTACGAATCGAAGTGCGTCTTGGTGCCTACATCTTTTTACATCCGCTCGAGTCTCTTGTCTTTTTTTTCTCTTCTCAGCTTATAACAAGATTAAAACTTTTGTCACATTTTCTCACGAAGAAAAAGTAGCGGTCACACGTTTCGCGTTTAACGGCTAAATAACATTTATATCGCATGCTCTTTCTCGCATTATTTGAAACGTCATAAAGAGATAGGCACACCTTCACCTACGTTTCTGAAGTACAATCACCGTAAGCGAAGCTTCTGGATGGATTCCACTTGGTTTTCTTTGTGTGCCGCGGAGCAACGCGGGCATCCCTCGCGATCGCGATCTACACTACGAGGTAACGATTAACGATCGATTGCTACTTTTTCTTTTGGCGACTACTCTACTTGTTTTTGCGAGAGTGCGTAATAGTCTAGTAGCGCGAGACCAGCCCGCGCCGCTCCGCCTAGTTTTTCACAGACGGAGACGTTATTAATTACCGCGATCGCGTGTCACCATCACCTCCTACCGGTATAGTACATATGTATCGCATATACATGTACATAAATATCGCGTATGTCTCTATTTCGTTGGAACGAGTGTGCGAGAAAAATAACATCTGTCGTGTGATATATATCTATATATATGTATGTATATATGTACGTAAATACATCTGGAGCTTGTGATTTTATATATATAATATTAAATGTTAATAACATAAATTTATACAATTTATGTATATATATATATATATTTATATATAAAATATCACATATGCAACAGATGTAGGTACTCTATGTACAACATACATATAAGCACACATATGACACACACGCATACACCCATACACACATTCACACACATGCACACGTGCGCGCGCGAAAATAATAAAGAGATTTTTCCGCGAAATTCATGAAGCGTGCTCGCATACTGGAAGACAAATCATAGTGATACAAAAGAACAACTTAACTTATTCCGAACTTTCGAGACTGAAGAATGATTACAAAACAGACGAAATCGCCGACAGAGTGATCCGTGATCGGTGTCAAACGCAAGAGAAATTATCTGTTATCGCAAAAGTAAGAGTACGGTAGTTTCGGACCTTCTTTCTCTGCAAGTACAAAGCGCGGATGGTGAATTCAGAGGCTGTGATGGCTTCACGCTACTTAACTACTGCTTCAAACTAGACATAAAGATTATGTACTGAATACGTTTACATATTTATAGTCAATGACACCACACTTAACCGTGAATTGTGACTGATTAGAGACATAACTAGTTGAATATCGTAGAATGTCGCGAAAGTGTAAAATGTTAGATTTCGTATCTTTTCGGGGTGATTATCATTTTGTTT
The DNA here is from genome assembly GCF_030848805.1 of Temnothorax longispinosus. Taxonomy (NCBI): domain Eukaryota; kingdom Metazoa; phylum Arthropoda; class Insecta; order Hymenoptera; family Formicidae; genus Temnothorax; species Temnothorax longispinosus. The sequence goes on along the minus strand of NC_092369.1, from coordinate 13,462,178 downwards.
TCCCTTGCAAAGTCGATACATGTATAGCGTTTTGTAAAACACAATAGAAATTTTCAAGATACAAGAAAATGAGTGAGAGTGAGAGAGTGAGAGAGTGAAAGTGAGAAAGAGAGAGAGAGAGAGAGAGAGAGAGAGAGAAAGAGAGAGTATACGCTTGTAGAAATTATATGTAAACGTTTTTGCGAAGAGTGTAAGAAGTTCTCGTTATTCACGTACAATAAATACGTGTTAGAGGAAAGCGTAAGGGCTGGCATCGTCAACGCGCGGCCAACTTTTAGAATTTTCATAGATATTACGCTGAGGTAGCAGACAACTCGTTCAAAAAATGGACTCGGAATGGGCAGCGACGTTAACGCAACATTCGTTGACCGATGCGATGGCAGCGAGTGTATCAAAATTAGCGGATAAGATAGACAATGGAACGTCCTTTTTGGATCGCCACTAACGCTATGCCGAAAGACTCGCGCGCCTTGTAAACGTACTCAGTAAAAGTTTACTCTTTCTTTTTTTTTTTCGTTTTTCCCCGCACATTAGTTTAATCGTCATACATGTTCTCCCGGCGGTCGGAAATCACCGCGGCGACCACCTCGAGAAATTCGTGTGTTTATTTGACCTTAACAATAATACTCCTTAAAAGTAAATCTCACATTCATATAGTATCTGTAAAACCGCAGTTAAAATATCTTCAAGTATTACATATGATATGTATGTATATACACACACACATACACACATATGCATATATATATATACACACACACGTACAATAATATTGTAATAGTAATTAAAATTTTGTCCAGTAACTCTCTCTATTCGGTGCACCACTGATCCGCTCGTTTCTTACGTCTGGGCACATACTCGTGACCACGGTTTGTCCTTCTTCTCCTCGTCTCGCGCTCTTGCATTGTCATGGTGATTCAGTTGTACTGTGAATTCAGTGCGATTGAAAGTCTCTCGAGTAAGGGTTAAATTTCATCTTTTGCGTTAGCCTCTGCTTTCCTCCGAAAAAAAAAACCAATTCGCATAACAGTATGCTAGTCTTTTTCTCACTTTGAGAAAATGTACGTGCACGCGTGTATTCTTCTAATAACGTCTCTCTTGCTTCTCTTTAAATAGATATTCAGGGTAATAATTAATATGGCATGTTAGGAATACGTGTCTCTCTGAACAGTAAAGTAAGCTGCCAATCTCGATTGCTGTTCATAATCGAGACTGTGACTCGCATTATTAGCGATGTTATCCTGCCGATCCGTTTGCTCAAAATACCTGATTCCGACGGGTGATGGTCACCTTCACCGTTCCTGGAAAGAAACGTCATCTCTGAGGACGGAATAGAAGTCATTATTCCCCCCCGACATGTAATACGAGTGAGTTAGTCTGAAGCAAATAAATGGATGTCATTAAGGCAAAGAATATATAGATATGTCAACTGTAATTGATTAAAAGAAGCTTCATACATAAAAGCAAAATATGTTTCCTAAGAAAGAATGATTCATACAACGAATTGCAGCCACGCGTGGTCATAGTTGACGTGAAAAAGAGTGAGAACGACAATGTGTTCCCCATCGTCAACTTGACGAAGTCGATTAAATGATATTATCTGTATCTTGTCGATTCGAGTGCGATAAGCATGAAAAATGTATGGTAGGTGTAATGTAAAAAAAAGTTAGAAAAAAAGTGCGCAAAGAACACATTCAGTGTCATCATGACGAAATGTCTACAAGGAAACATTTCAGAACCGTTTCTCCTCAATTTTCGAGTGGACAACATCGAGAAATATGCATTTTTATAAAAGTGAAAGAATTAACATCGTTATGCGAAAACAGTTCTAAACGTTTCCTTATCTGTCAAGAATATTATCCCGTGCGCCTTGCTGTTTAAGCGTACGGTGCAATAATAAAATACATGTGCAATGAAAAGATATCTTTCCTACTTTCTTCCGTAAAAAAACTTTTAGCTTTTAGTTTTTCGCGCAACCTTTAAACGAATTTATATTCATGGCAAAACGTTAACCGTAACAATAAGAGCTCTAGAGGACCGTAATTGGCTCGAGAGACAGTCACTTATAAATCTATGGAAGTAGGAATCACTTTCCAGCACGTTATCATAAAAAACCGAAAAAACGACAAATACCAATAAAGATGAATCAACGCACGTGAAGAAGCCTCTATCGTACAAAGAAGACACTGTGTTCTGTGTAGTATTTTATACTTAAGTTCTGTACCTTATATCATACTGTCTTCCACAGGTTTCGCTTTTAAAGGAAGACAAGAATGTGTCAAAATCGTGTTTATACTTTATTTACTTCGTAAGCAAAATGAAAGCAGAAAATAACTAAATCTTAAGCAACGTACTGAGCGCGAACATCGAATCTCTCTCTCTCCCTCTCTCTCTCTCGCTCTTTCTCTCTATGCTTGTTGCCAACTTTTCATACCTTCTCTGATGTCTTTGGGTACGTTTGATGAGAGCGATGACATGGAAGGTGCCTGATAGAAATTGGGTCGTGCGCCGCTCGGTGGCAAAGATGTTACTTTGGACCTGAAATCAATTGTACGAGCGTATAAATTCACCGAGAAAGAGAAAATAATGTTTATCAAGAACACACAGAAATCACGAAAGATCCAAGATTACCTCTGTTTGCGAATTTTCTGATTTCTACCATCGAAGGAAGTCGGCGTGCCGGCCCCCGAGGTGTTAGACGAAGGCGGCCTGTACGGCCGCGGGCAACCTTGAACAACAGGCGGTGATGATACTGGTGCATACTGCAACCGGGGGTTGGGTGGTACGCCTGGATGCATCAATCTCATGTCCCCTGCAGCGTTTAACGATATTTCAACGATCGTTTAAAATACGATTTAACATACGCTGCATTTATAAGTATCACCTTGCACGATATGGACACCTTGATACATTGGCAGTGGGTAACGTGGTTGAGATTGTGCGCTTCGATCCCCGCTCCCACCTCCAAAGAACTCGTGCGCTGGAGTTGGAGACCGACTAGCTCTTTGGGAGTTACCTGGCGTTGTCGCTCGCACGCTGGGAACGACCTATTAAAAAAAAAAAAAAAAAATTTCTGTTATCCCGTAACGTAACAAGTAGTCGACGATGGTCGTTACTATCGCATTCTCACAGGAACGTTTTGTCTGAAGACGAGATTGGAAACCAGCGTGGGCGTCATGTATGCGCTAGGCGGCGCCGGAGACGTGCCGTTGTGGGTGACCTGGTGTCCGAACGCTCCACCAGTCACCATTGTTGGAGCTGCGTAGCTGTTCGAGTTGACGTACATCAACGGCATACCAGGTATCTATTAATTACATCATATACAATACATTAGCTTTTTAATATTATATAATTTTATGCATTGAGTAATAATAGATTAACAATTACCTGACTAGACGTCGGCGTGTTCGGTGGCGTGGGTACTCTGTACATCACAGGCGGCGGTTGCATCGCTGGCTGCCCCGGCGGATAGTACGTAGGAACCATTTGGACCGGAGGTTGATACGTATAGTCGCCAGGCGTCGGAGTCACCGCCGGCACCGAATTAAAAGGTACCGGGTAACTGCCGACGTAATTAGCTGAAACATGCAACGTTAATTATTGACAGATATATCGCAGAGAGAAACAAAGAGACGATAATATAACGTTCGCGTTCGATACAACGTACAACTTGCTTGGCTCGGAGGAGTCATCGTTTGCGCGTTGAACGAGTAATTCGTTGGAAACCTTTGCTGCTGATGTAGCTGCTGCCTGTCCCCCGGATTCTGACCGACGGAGAGTGCCGTTCCAGGAGGAGGCACGAAGTACATGGTCTGTTGGGGCTAAAAGGAGTCATTTTTCAGAAACGTACAAACGACAATCGGAGAGTGCGAACCGCGTGATATGTTCTTCTTTCGTACCGGTATTTGATTCGGCGGCGGCTGCCAATAATTCGGCTGTATCGACTGCACGTTCTGCACAGTCTGATTCGCGGAGGGCGGCGGTGGCGGATACGTGGAATGCGGAGGCGTGGGGTGGCTGTCCCCACTACCACGCTGATCGTAAATGTTCATCCCCAAGAAATATCCGGACAACTCGGCCATATCCTAAACATCGGTTACATCATTATAATTGAATTATTTGAGAAGCGAATCATATGACACTTTTTACAAGTTTATTCAATTGTACGATTGTTTATATCATGATGAATCACTTGCACAGATAATTATTAAATTAGATAGATTAATTAAATTAGATTATTAAATTCGTTAGTCGGAGGTAGAGAAGCGCTTGAATAGATATAAAATCTAATTTGATGAAACATGAGATTTTATTAGATTAGAACAGATTAGGTAAAATAAAGTGAGATAAAGTTAAGTTTGCGTATTAAGGTAGCACGTTTGATGTTTATCTGTTACATTTGGCTGGCGAGTTTAACTTATTTTGATATGTTCACATTCTCGGTCGATTTAACATTATTACAAGAGAGTTCTCACTTCCCCGATACACTTACCCCTGACTGTGGTATTGGTCCTTGGTGCATAGGTACCGCGTAATTAGTGTAGACCTGATTCTGGTTGAAGACAACGTCCCCCTGACCACCGTTTTGCATGCTCGCTTGACCCTGAGTCGGATGAGGCGCCATCATCACAGTCGGTTGCCCCATGGGGGGCGGATAGACACCCTGATTATACGGTTCTGAGGTAGGTACGTAGGTCGCGTACGGTTGTTGAGCTGTTTGGTTAGTATGACTAAACATCGGTAGTGTCGGTGACGATTTGACTAGACTTTGGTGCTGCGGCTGCGTCTGCGGCTGCGATTGCTGTTGCTGCACTTGCTGTTGCTGCGCTTGCTGTTGCTGCGCTTGCTGTTGATGCGCTTGCTGTTGCTGCGCTTGCTGTTGATGCGCTTGCTGCTGTTGCGGAATGGGTAGATTTTGCGGGGCAGAAGTAGGAGGAGGTGGAGGTGGTGGCGGTGGCGGCGGAGTGAATGGCAGGCTCGGCGATGTCGCTGTGTTCGTTACTTGGGCCCCGGAAGTCGCCCCCGTGACGTTGATCCTCGATTGTGGCGATCTCTGTTTTCTGCCGTCGTTTTTGTAGTTGCCATTCGTCGTTCTGGATGGCTCGGAAGGCAATTCCGCGTGTTGGTGCTGATGCTGATGATGATGATGATGATGATGATGCTGCTTGTTAGCTGCGGATAGCGTCGCGTTGCTATTCTCGTTCTCCATAGTGAAGAATTTTGGCGGATTGTCCGGGTCGTAGCGGTAAATCGTGCCATCCGGATTCGTATATGGCTGATTGGTCTGCGGGTTTATTATTATGCTACCAGGTGGGACGCTGGACAAACTGGTGACTGCCCACATGACCGTTTGGCCGCCGCCCGACTCCGGCGAGATTAAATCCTGACTAGATACTTGAGTATGGCTGCACGTCATGGGGGCCGGCACGGGGGAGGGTGACAGAGATGGTGATATCGTTGCATCGCTGCGCTGACTCTGCGATTTGTAGCCACTGCTCGAGCGGCTCGGGCTCAAGCGTGAACACATACTCGCCCCCGAATCTACGACACATTTTCAACGTGATATTAGGATAAAGAGAGCAAAGGCACAATAATGCAGCAAAATATTACTATACAACATACTGCATTAAAATCTTTTCATTGCGATTTTGATCACACCATCGTGTGGAATTACGAATAATAATTACCTTGCTTCATGAGGCGAGCTCCCGCGCTATGTGTGGACGTGACACTGTCCCCCCTCGACAGCATGCTTTTGGTGTATCCACCGAAACTGAATGACTTAGAAACGGACGGGCGCAACACCGCGCCGCGGAACGAATCCCTTCCGTCAAAAGATTCGCCCTTCAGTAATCGATTTGACCTGCAGATGCATAAATAAACTGTATTCTAAGGCAATGATAGTATCGGCGGAGCAATATATTCGATTAATATTTTATAATTATTGTCACGCGCGGTAATCATTAAAAGATCCAGATGCGATTTACCTGACTAGGTGATCCGGGTGTAGCAAGCGAAATCTTGCCGAGGCATCCGAGCTTTCCGTCGAGGACCACGGCCAAGACGTGACTTCGCTGCTCTCGCCGCTGCTGTCCTTGAATATCCTCCGTCTTGCGCGCTCGTATTCCTCCTCCCGCTCTTCGAAGCTCTTGCTGCGCCGGCAGCAATCGCCCGACAGTCTGTCAGGCGATTTGAAATTGAAGCTATCCTCGAACGAGCTCGAATCCCGTTTCAGGATGCTTCTTCGCGGCTCCTCCGATAGAATCAGATCGTCCCTGATGTGCTCCTTGAAGCGAGTGTCCGGTATTCGCATGTTCTTCGTCCGCGTGACGATGACGCTCAGACCCGACTGATCCACGTTGTGCTCCATCCCGAAGTAAGCTGCCACTCGATGCACTAGCATCCTGTTGTACGACGACATGTTCGGGAACTTGTGAGAGACCTTCTGTCGATCCTTCGCGAACTCGATTAAGTCCTTCTCAATCTTCAGCAACACTGTGCGATCTTTCTGATTGCGATTTATAGTCTCCGCAATGAACTGCTCGAGATCTATCCCGGTGCTGTCCGTGTACAGCTCCGTGCTACTATCTGTAAATAAATATAGAACTTGGTATAACAGACTGTGATATAAGAATCGAAAACAGAATTTCACGCGTGATTGTTTAGGAATGTAGGATACCTCGATAACAAAACAGTTGTCTGTCGAGCAAGAGATCCGGGTTCGATTCCCGGTCCCACAATCCCGGATATTTAAATAAAATTATTTCACTGTTATTCCTTCACAAATTGGAGATTACAAGTTTCAAAAATATAAACAGGCCAAGGTTATTTGAGTTTGGAGATTATTGACACATATTGAAGAAAAATCTGTGAAGGAGAGGAAGGATTGGAGTCAATTACGAAAAATTTCTAATGGAGAAAAAACATTGAAATATCAGATTCGACTGGAATATCACCATCATTATGAGGTTGAAAAAGATATTTAAGATAACGAATTATGAAAATTATTACTTTATATATTGAGACATGATGAATCTTTCATGGATTCCGATCAATACGTGTACTGTAAGCTTGTATAATGGAAATGGATTAAGGAAAAAGGTGAAGAGCGCATTGTTTGAGCAACGTACCGCGCGAGAGACATGGTGACGCGCTGTCGTAACTGCCCTGAGACGAATTCTGATGTCTCAGCTTGTGCCTAGATCCGGGCCTGCTAACTGACAGCGTGTTGCCGCATTGTGCCGAACACTGATTGTTACAGATGTTCAACGTGTTCGGCCTTCGTTGCTCGGATCTGTGCTGATTATTCTGACCGCACGGAGCAAGATTGGTGCTCTTTGGCGAATGTTGCAACGCTTGGCCGGATCTGGTGGGTGATATCGGAGTCTGTAGTAGACCTGGCCGTTCATTCTGATTGTTCTTCACACAGTTATTGCATTTCTCAATGATATTCGCGCTAGCGAATTTGGAGCGATGGTTCTCCAATTTATTGCTATTGGTCGGAGAAGTGATGCTCTTTGGTGAGTGTACCTGAGAGGGACTAGATTGACCTGCGCGGCAAAGTATCAGGGTTAAAATTTTTTTTACCTTTGAAGCACAGCGGAGGGAGGAAAGGGAAAATTGCGCTTACCATTTCGCGACGGTGTCCGACAGGTCGGCGAGGTCGCTGTGTTGCGCATTTGCTTGGGAGGTTGAGCGGAACAAAGATTGCTGTTGTACATGGACTCGTTATTGTTGAGCTTGGCACCGGTGGAGTTGGGCGAGAGGCTACAAACGATCTTCTTCTCGCCATCCGCCGATTGCGGACTGTGCGGCGACGGTGGACCGTTGCCGTGCGGTTCCCGCGGTGGGGACGTCGATTCTCTCATGGCATGGCTTCTGACTAACAGCTTCAGTTTCGTGTTCGTCTGCAACATCAAGAATCCTTTACGCACGTTCGGCGCGTCGTCGTAATATCGATTCGTCGATGTAGCACTTTCAATTCGCGTTTGCAATTCGATATTCACATCACAGACGTAAATAAAAAAAAATTAATAAATTTTTTTTATTTAACTTATACGAAACATTTACAAGAACATCAACTTCAACATCTGCATATCTTCTGAACGATCGCTAGCTTGACACGACTCCTTCCAAATGTACCTTGAAGTTTCTAACGAGGGCGAGCGAAATGAGGGGGGACAATGAGTAATGGAACACATACCCGATTGCGAAAGTTCTTGCTTTCAGTGTCCGATTTGTCGGGCGGCGGGCAGAGTGACGCGGGACGGTGGAGCGAGTTCGGTGCGGGGGTGCTGCCGACGTTGGGGTTGGCATTCCCGTCTATCATATCCGACTCCGAGGCGTCCTGGTGAGGTGCACCACCACCGGAGCCACTTACGGCGAGGCCTTGCCTGGAGGACGGCAGTGAGGGCATTCCTCCTCGCACCACCACCGTGGGACTCTCAGGTCGGTCCTGCGACCTGCTTCCTTTATACACCACTATGCTCGGTACTGGAATCATCAAGCGTACGTAAATCGCGATTACATTGCTCTCCCGTCCCAGTCCCAATTTTCTTGGCCGATTTGGAAACGACCTACTCTCAACAAAAATGTCAAGTCATTGCTAAAAGCTAGAAGGCTAGATTGCCTTTTCAATCTTTCGATTTTTTTTTAAATCGCACACTGTTAAATTCGTAATGTTAAATTATATTTAATTTGAGTCATTTTAAACTATTCTTATAGGTCGTCATTACTCCTACTCAACATGTCGTTAATTTAACTAAAATAATGTTAATTTAATTAAACCAGTGGAGCTAAAATAATACTGTTTTTAACTCAAAGTACTGATTTTAAATTTCATTCTTCAATATTTAACAGTACAGCACATTTGTAGCTGAGCTTTAAATTAAAATTTGATTATGAGAGAAAACGCGAAACTAATTAAAAAATACAATTACGTCATTCATTTTTTTTTCATACTTAATTGCTGATCATAAAATTATAGATGCTTGGTGCATTTTTGCTGAGAAAAAATCGATTTCAAGTCGATCGAAGAATTTGCAGTGAAAGAGACATCCGATTGTTCCGACAGGTCAATACGTTTTATTTATCGCTTCTTCGTGTTTTATGATCTAATAATTCTCTATATTAATGGTTTTAAATAAAAAAGTGCAGAATAAGCAATTTGTAATCGTCGTCCGAGCGCGTAACTAGAAGCAGTTTAATTAAGAGCAGGTGATATTTCTACAGCAGAATTTATCAATCTCTAGCATTAATGAACGATGAGATTCCTCTCATTTCCGACGTGCTCTCACGCGACCCTACCGTCCCGTCCCTTCCCTGTATAAACGTATGTGTACGTGTGAACCGTTTTCCGCGATGTCGGACGCGGAAATAAAGCAAGACGAAAGACTCTCCGCGAGAATGTCGAGGACACTTGTGAAAGAGACACTTACTCTCCAGGCGAGCCATGTGTTAAATGTAGTCATGGGGTTACAGTGCAGTACACCCTGCAACTGGTGGGGGTTTCAACATACACACGCGCGGGTGCGACTAGCAGTTAGTATGTGAATCTTTCGGGTGGCGTGCAGCACGAGGGGCTGATACTAGGTGCCAGATCACTGCACGTCCACCTTCCGACATCGTATATTCTGTAAGCAGACACAACAACGCTCGTAACGCTCTCATTGCGGACAACGTAAACGTTCGCTCGAATTTAATAATTTTTGTCCATAATTTGAATATTAAACTTCGCCTCTATCCCTCTTCGGGATACAAAGAAGAAAATGAGCGCGCGCGAGGAATAAATTCGTACCGCGCGAGCTTAATCATTCTTTCAATCGGTCACTCTTATTCGATTCGCAGAATCTAATCTGGGATATCTGCTCAACCTTGAAAACCAATTCCCTGGAATTCTCCGATCCTTCAGACATTTTTCGTTAAAATTTTCAGGCGAGAGTTAAATACTTATACGTATTTTATCCGGAAGGGATAAAGGTGCCCGGTTCTTCTTTTCTATTTGTAAAATCATGAGGAAAAAATTACTCGAGGCATCTCGGATCTGAGAAAGTATTAAAAAGGGCGGAAGAACACTCATAAAATAGGCATAAAACTTTCAAGAAGTCTAATAAAAAAAAAAGTAAGACCGTGAACAAAGAAAAATATTAACACTTAAATATTAAAGGAATCGGTTAAAACAAACTTATCTCACGACACAAAACTTACGTAGTGCTTTCGCGTTGAAAAATGTAGTTCTCCTACTCGCAAAACAAAAACAAGTTTTCGCGAGGACCGTTCCGATAAAAAAGTTTCCCGAGAATTCCAGATTTTTTCCAGGTGGCAAATACCCCCCGTTAATATATCGCGCGGATGCGATAGCGACGCCGTATATTTTTACAATTTATCGCACAAATCTTCCGAAGGTAGTCACGCCATTGTTAAATAATTTCGTTACTGCTACGGCAATTGTTACCTGTTGAAAGAATAAATGGGCAAAATTTTGCGATTATTACGTAGGAATCTACAGAGGAGAGAACCGTTTGTTATTTAGATAGAAGAGAAGTGTCACGCGTTGTCGTCGTATCTCTTTATGCAAAGAGATAATTATTACGTAGCAAAGGTATAAACGTTGAGCTATGAATCACGAGCTTCTATAGGTCAGCGTTACACCATGAGTCATTTATTCGCGCGACGTTATTGGATTATTAAATGATGGAGCCGCTTCCATAATGATGCGCGTATGGCAATACACGCGGCAGATAGAAAAGTATTCATCGGTGGGTTATAAGTTATTACGCATCATCATCGTGCGTAACGCGATGTTATTACGGAAGCAGCTTTACCCGTGACGTTTAATCGCGTTACGAAGTTAACTGTCCCGTGAAATAAACAAATGTCACATCGGGCATAATTAGCGCTAGTTAATGCACGATGTTTTCCCCCTCCCACCCCCGCGTTTCTAGAATTAATAACCCGACCGTGTGGGTGGATGCTTCAATATCTGGCAAATTGCCTCGGATTGCCGATGTAATAGCTGTGTAAATAACGTGATAAATATTTCGCGTATGAACGAAATGAGCGTGTTTTGCACGAGTAATAACGCAGGCATCGGCATGCTCTCGCAGTTGTTAACCATCACACAGAATATTATTCATCGCTCTCTCTCCATTAGGTAACGTCTAATTCGCGCGATCTAATCACCGTGCGGGGGCCATTATCGTCGATTACAGCTAGCAGAGATTACGATCGTTCTTTACGTAGCCGACGAAATCTCCGTTAGCTGTAATTAAAGCTCACGGGAAAACGACGCGTAGCGAGACTCGACAAAAATGCTGGTTGCAACGAAAAGGCGGAAAGCGGATAATTATCGATCTCGCGATTCGCATACATGAGGCAAGCCAGGCGACTAAGGATAACTCTCTCTCTCTTTCTCTCTCTCTCTCTCGGTCCAACGAACCTCCAGTTAAATTCGGCAGTCTCCATAGCGGCTAATTGCGAAAGCGCACGTATCATCGCGTTAAATTTAAACCGGAAATGCGACTGCGGCGTTCCGCGGTGCTCGTGCCACTCTTCCTCCACGCTTCTGCCGCATTCCTCCTCGCGACGCGGATAAATTTATCCTCCATTCTCGGCGACGACGCGCCGATCACGAGCCGCTTTCGATCGCCATCGATCAGCCGCGGCTCGCATCTTTCCTCAGTGCTCTCTTTCTTTCTCTCTCACTCTCTCTCGCTTCCTCTAGTTTTACTTTTTCTCTACGTCTTTTTAATCGACGAAACAATGTCCCGTTCGTACTCAATGACTATTGATCGCCATGCACATCGCTCATCCGTTCCCGCTTCCTCCCATCGGTCGTTTTCATTCAGCTCAACTTTTACTTGTTCCCCCCTGGTCGCATCACATCGATCGACTCGATTCTTCGTGTTTACCAGCGCGACTGGCTCGCGTATTCCTCGTAATTCTCTTCTTCTTCTCCGATACCAATGTTATCTCGAGTGCCTGAAGTGATTTCGCGGGGTACGATCGACCGTCCGCGTGCGTTTTAGCGATCCGAAAGTTGTTCGTCGATCTGCAGAGCGCGAAGATCCACGGATGATAGATTTTTCCTTCCTCAGTCTCTTTTCGTCGGTTGTCCGGCTGTTATCGCCTGAAATACCCCCGAGTCTCGCTCGTAAAAGCGACCGCGAGATATCGTCGTCGGAACGACCTCCGCCGCGAGCGGGAAGTATGATGATCACTGGAAAAGGCCCACCAGAGACGTGGTACGTCGATGATGGCTCCGTTATGGCAAGAAACGCGTCGGTCGTCTCGGGATCACGGCCGACCATCCAATTTCCCGTTCCAGTCCGTGGCGATCTGGTTGTCTCCAACGATATTAAACAACGGCTTTACTCCGGGCGTGAGATTAATTAACCAGAAACTATCGTCGATCGGATTAAACCAGAACTACTATCGAGGCAAACCTAAGAGAATAACTCCAGATTATCACAATATTCAGATCTCCTTATCGTCGGGACATCGCGGGATGTTCAAACCGAACAGAAAGGGTTTACGGTCGGCAACGAGCTCCGGATAACCGCGATCGCGCTACTCGACGGGATCGATCGGCGATCCCGGGTTCGGACCCGATCCGAGCGGAAATGCGGGCTACCGCCGCGACCTTCCGGCCGCGATTCTCGCCGTCCGCGGGTCGAGGAGGGCACGTTTTGGCAAGACCTCGCGGCGTCTCGAAAATAGCAGAACGCTTCTCTCTCTCTCTCTCTTTCTCTCACCCTTCCTTCCCTCTCGTTCCTTCCGCGCGCGTTCCTTGTGCGCGCGGGAGATCTGGTGCCGTCGCACGTTTCTCTTCCGTGTGTCGTGCTCGTGTTTCCGCGGAATTCACGGAACGGAAGCGCGATCCCCCTTCAAGCAAGACAGAAACGGACGATGGAGGTGCGAGTGACGGAAAACGGAAGGTGCGAACGAGCGACGCCGACAAGAGGAGAGAACCTGGATCAGCCGCAAGCTCTGCCAAGCTTGTAACGTCGCGTCGCTGCGGCACCGCTTTGCGCGAGAGACTGAGAGAGAGGCGCGCGCGACGCGCGGCTCACCCGGGTCGAGAGAGAGCGGCGAGGGGGTAGCTGGCACTTCGGAGGGAACGAGAGCGTCGAGAAGCCAACGAGAGAGAGAAAGAGAGAGAGAGGGAAAGAGAAGGAGAGGAGCAGACGGAGCGAGTCGGTAGCGCGAGAGAGACAGAAAGAGAAAGAGGCAAAATCCTTACGAGAGCGACGGAGACGGAGGATCTTGATGAGCGACGAGGGGATGAAGACAGAGACGTCGCCATTACCGGGGGACATCACCGAGGAAGATGCAGAGACAATAGGGGGAACAATAGGGGGGCAAGAGCGATCAGAATGATCGGAAGGAGATGGAGAAGCGCGGAGAACGGTGGCGGAGAACGGAGACAGGTGATAACGGCCGAGGGAGATAAGAAAGAGATGAGGGGAGATGGGATGTATATTGGCCGAGTACACGCGTGCGCGTGTCCATGTGTACCCGGTGTACACGAAGAAACCACTGATCTGGGGAACCCCGGGTTGGTTTCGAGCCTGGGAATTATTTCGGCGAAATGTAAATATCTCCTCTCTACGGCCTCTCGTTCATTACACGAGAGTGTCTACTTACCGCGAAAAAAAAAACGGAAAAGCTCGCGTTTCTCTCCAAGGCAACAATGTACACACGCGGGCGCGAAACAAAAGCGGAGCTTCCGACGATATTGATCGGGCGATCGTTTTGACAATGGTTTTTGGGGAAAACGAGCGCCGCGGCGAAATCGGAGTCGGCCCGATGAAATCGGACTCATTGTCGCGCAATAACCATTTGTTGTTCGAGTGACGGATCAGGTGAAACCTTTCCGATAAATGTTAAAGGTATCGCGCGCGTTCTCGGGGGCAATGTAGTTTACAACGTGGAAGTCTGTGTTTGCTTTAAGCTCCAGACTATCGGCGGGCACTCGAGCTAAAGCCCTGTCACAATCATGTTTTACGGTATTTGCCGGCTGTCAATAGATTCCCCGCCTCGCTGAGAGACGGACGTTACTATCGCTGCTTCTTTTTTTTCTCTCTTTTTCTCTCTCTCGTTACAGTCGCGATACGCGAGATTGAAATTTTGTATTTCGCACGCAAACGACAACGTCAACGGTATTCCGCGAATTTCGCACTCTCAACTGCGAATTCAAAAAAATTAATAAATAAATTGGAGGCGCGAACCCGTTCTCCAGATTCTTATAATTCTTGAATTTTAATCGAGAAAGGGCCGACCTTCGCGGCCGGCGTTCTCGCAACGTCCCATTCAATCGTTAATCGCTGAGAAACGGCGAAAGCGGGGTGAGAAAACCTTCTTGCCCTACATTCGTGAGTTGGCTGCTCCCGTGAACCAGTGCACAGTCGGCACGCGTGAAGCGTGTGCGCGCGCACGTGCAACCGAGTGCGAATGGTGTCTATGACCCATATAACACGCCCAAGCGTAACTAGGTCGTGCACCCCTGTGTTCCCTGGAATAATACAGGGTGTCCTGCTCGAAAAAATATGTCAGGGTGTATCGATTCGCGGGAGTCGTGTGCGTACGATCCGGTCTAAAAAAAAAAGCCTCGCTCGAACAAAAAGCGAGAAAGAAAGCGCGGCACCGAACAAGCTTGGTAGTAGATCGTTACGTTATCTAAATTAAGCCCGAATAAAGAAGGTATTAATATCGAATAGGTAAAGTTGCGTCTTCGGATGAGTCGGGATGAGGTGACATCCCGGAAGATGTGATTAAAAATTTTCTCCGCGAGCAGAGCTTAAATTACCACATATCGATCGCCGTCGACGACGTAAGAGACGGTATCTCGGACGGTATCGGAGTCGGATATAAAGGACAATATTGTCCCGCGCGAGGTTGATTCTATCAGGATCCGTAGGACGCCAGTGGGAGGCGCTCAGTTTACCAACGACAACATCCCGGTTTTCCCCGCGCAAATATCTTCCCTGTGGACCTAAAAACTCCCTGTGATAGAAATCGATCGCAGGCGAGAGCGACCGCACGTTTACGCGACGCGGGCGGGAGAGAGGAAGAGAAATGAACGTGATTTCCCGTCTGTCGCGGGAGGTGAAGTCCGTGATTAATTGAACACTGGATAATTCTGTCGCGATTAATAACCGACAACGCCAAGGTGTTCGTCGAGATAGTCTTTCGAAAAAATGCGTCGTTTTCGACAAAATTAAAAGTAATACTTAATCTCGGAAACAAAAGGAATAGTTATGAATTTATACAGTGTCCTAAATCTCACTAATCTTCCTATATTTACGAATTTTTTAAGCGACGTGAAGTCTTCTTTAAAGAAAACTCGAGTTTCTAAATCGCTCGAAAACTTGAGAGATTTTAGTTCGTCACAAGTTTTTTGTCATATCCTTCAAACTAATCGTCATGTTAAATTAATCCATCAAACTATGTAAAGCCCATTTTCGGAATTAACGAAGAATAAAAGTTTATCTATTCGCACTTCTGAAAATACCTTCATTTTCTATCACTTTACGAACTCTTGGTTACAATGTTTCTTGTTAAATAAAAGTCAAGTTCAAGTTCGATAGATCTGACATAATCTACCCCTACTACAATAATCAGAATAAAAAGTTTTTACTGTGTAACTAATGTTCTTAATTATAAATAAATAAAACAAAAAAATACATAAACATTTCTATTATTGGTCGCTCATATATCCTGTCTGCCAATTCTTTCCTCGCTTAAAAAGTTCAGTTGATCGTCTGAAACAATAAACGTCTCAAGTGCAAGAAAGATTACTTGAAAATAAAAGATATGACTCTAATAATATATTATTACTGTATTTATTACCGTAAATACCGAGATATCTAACAGTAACATCACATTCTCCTCGAAACGTCTCTACACGTCGGCGGATTCGCCGGCAGAGTCAGCGGCACCTAATTCCGAGGTCTAACCCAATTTCCGCGGGATGACCTAGGGTGCAGAGATACACGGGAAAGCAGGCAGAGAGCACAGGCACAGGTACGGCAGGATATTCCGCAGGAGGCGTGGGATGTATCCGCGGGATGGAAGAGAGAGCGAGAGCGAGAGGCTTTAGAGGCCGTCCCGTCAGGAGAGGGAAAGGCGTAGGCGGAGGAGAGGGAAGGGGTACCCCGTTCAGTTTTAGCGATACCAGTGCCAGTCCGATGCACCCCCTTGTCGCCATGGAAACGACCTACTCTCCCTGGACGGACGCGCATCGGGGCACCCTCGCGCGCACAAGTTAAACATTCGAATAAGGATATCCGCTCGGGCGCCCTTTGAACTCTTCCTCCTACACCCCGCCCCGATCTCTCGCAGCAGCCGCTGTGTGACTCGGACCGTTATATCCGGACCAACCCCGTATTTAACGCCGGCGGCCACCTGTGGATAAATACTTGATACTCTGGCTTGACTGGCTACGAGAAACTCAACGAGTCCAAATGCGGTCAAAATGTTGCTCTGCGAGCAACCCCCTCGGTCTAAGTTAGAGATTTGTCGATTCTTCGCGTCCCCCGTTTCTAAAGTTTCCGCGGAAATCTGCGGAACTTTCGAATCTCAGACGAGCGGCGAGCGCGTCAACCTACGAAATATACATATTTCAAGAGCAACGACACGACGGACGCGTCGTGCGCATCCGTTTAAAATTGGTGCGACCGTTTGTTTTGCAATGATCATTCGACGCGACAACAGCTGTGTCTCGGCATTGTCTGCCCGAAGATTACGAAGTGCGTAACGCGCGTCGGATGTCGTCACGAAACGAGATGAACGGTCTTGCCTTCGTTCCAATTTGCAGATGCGCGCGCGCGTCTCGCTCTTGGGACGAGAAAGAGAGATCTGAACGATACGTTGCAGACTCCAACGAGATATCGCGACGTATATAATATACTTTGATACACAGTTGTCCAATTAGAGCGCCGCGCGCACTGCCAAAAGCAAGCTCGTGGCACGTTCCCCCCAAAATATATAGCTGACAGTTAGAAAATCCGGAACGTCTCCAAATTGTTCTGTCCACGAAGGATCTACGAGGCCGAGAGGGTAGATGACTCATGCCGTAAATTCGCGCGAAACATCCCGCGAAAAGAACTTTCAGCAAAGGGGACAAATGAGACAAAACGCGGTCTAATCACTTCTACTCAGGTCACCCGTTATAGCGGTCTGATACTCGGATACCGACCTGGGTTGCTGAACTCCATGACCCATATATCGGCAAATAGGTCAGAGAATAAACGACGAAGACATTTACGGAGCTCATCCCCCGCGACCGGGGGTAGTCCCTGCCTTTGTGGGTAGTCCGCTTTCGGTTTTATGGAGAGCTTCGTGTTTCGGTCCGATCGTAAATAACCGTAGAAAACCCTCATGGTTCTCACGTTTTCATCAATTCCAGGCCGAGTTCCACCGGAAATTAAACCGGCAACGAATAAAATATAGACGAAAGTCCGTCACCGGACAAATCACCGAGGATGAGGAAGTTATTTGTTCCGTCGAAATTTTATGAAACGCGCGACCGAGTTTTACGAAGAAATCCCCTTAGCTTCTGACGCGAATAACCCCCAGTACTTTCCGCTGCAAAAAGGATTAAAACGACTCGTTCGGCCGTGTCGTTCCAATAACAAATGTGAGACGAGATTGTGAACAAGTTGTGGAACGTGAACGTGTTGATGTCATCTCTTGCTCGACAATTTTCCGCGACAAACGAGAAAAAAAATCGAGTTTCTTGAATGTAATCCAAACGTGGTTCTGTCAGAGTCAGAATTCTACAAATCCAACGTCCCTTGAGAAGGCAATTTACGAACAAAACGAAATGTCATCCTATATCAATAATTATATTCTCGGTTAGTTTAGAGATCGATATTATACTCGCAACATAAGACACACATATTTCTCTCTCTAATTACATATTTAAATATTTTTATTATATTGTTATGTATTAGGTTAATACATGTATTACCATCTTTATGGGTTAAAATATAAACATGCTGCATTTTAGGAAAAATAATTTTTATTTTATTCAAGATAAGGTTTATTTTCCAAATTTCGATTATCACAACAAAATATTTAAAATTATTCGAATACACCTCTCGCCAACAGAACTCTCGCCGATGGCAATATTATTGTTTCCATCTGAATGAGCTACACTATTATGTACCGCTTTAAACTCATATAAAAGAAGCATGTTTTTAAAGTCTTTCAAAGATCCCATTATTTACCTCTGTAAAGAAGCTTTAACAAATAATAAAGACAATTTAATAATCAAAAATAAAATTGTAGATAATAATACGTAATATTATAACAATTCGCGCAAAATTCTTAAGTACATTTCCTCTCAACTTTACTAATCAGTTTCCGCGAATACCGACCTCTAAGCTATTAAGGAAATAGAATATTACTATTACGATCATCATGAAAAAGATGATTTATTTTGGGCGCGAAAAAGAGGAATTCTTGGCGAAGAAGAAGCTTGTCGAAAAGAGAAGAGAATCTCAGTCCTCCCGTTTGCTTTACGTCCGGGGAAATCCGGCGTTAAGACGAAGGTCTAACCCCGGAGCGTTCTTTGGCATTCAGGACCGTAAGATCAGCGAGCGGAAGAAGACTCGCTCGCGCCTTCCGCGCCGACCGATCCCGCCGCGCCCGCGCGGTGGTGTTGGTCGGCCGCTATTTATAATGAAAATATTTTCGCAATCACCCCCCTGCGGCGCGCCGCACACCGGTCCGACACACCGACCGACTGCCCACATATCCATCGACGGATACACGTCTCGGCGCGCTTTTAGCGCGCCTACGAGCGTCGATCTCTCGTAACGTGACGTCTTTTTCTCTCCCCTTCGATCGTCCTCCCGCTCGCGCGGCAACCCCTTCTCGCGCGTGCAACGAGCGCGACATCGCGTCAAACGATATTAAAATAAAAATTATACCGACCATTCCAAGAGACCTGTTAATTATTAATTAAACGAGCTAAATACCGTTATTATTTCTATATAGAAATCGTTTCCCCATCTTTTCTTACATTCTCCCGATTAAGACCTTGGTCATTGTAATCGTGTCGATAATAGCGCCTCGCGAAAATTATCGGTTTATCGTAAAAATAAGCGAGAAGGATACGCGAATGTGCACCTTCATCGATAAGGTACACAACCGTCTCTGACGTCTTTACTCTCCCTCTACCCTCCTACTGTTCCCCGACCATTCGCGGGGTGATTATTAATCGGTTATTAACGCGATCTATTTTTCCATCGCGCCTGGCGGCGTTGTTTCGCGGATTTCCCGGATACGAGATTTTTCCATTGGCTCTCGATTGGACCGTGTTTTTGCAGTCGTCATAAAAGTATTGTAATGTCTATACAATTGTCGAACGTCGACGTTATATTTTTTATCGTTCGGGCGGAAGTTCGGTTTCGCCTCCCCACAGGACGGAATTCGGATTCGATTTTGCTGAATTTTATCTATGGCCGTCGGGGAAAAAAAAATGATCGGGGAACGCGATGGAGCGTTGGTTGGCGTAAAACGTCACTTCGCGGACGACCGCTCGGGAAGAATGCGCCGAAATTGGAAGCGGGCTGGCGAAAAGGTGTGCGGTTTCCGCCGCGCGCGGACCGCAGCGCCCGCGGATCAATACCGGCCGCGTGTCGCTTTTCTCTCTCTCTCTCTCTCTCTCTCTCTCACTCTCTCTCCGGCTGACAAGTTGCATTTACTGTCATCCCGTGATCCGACGTTGACAGCCTCGCATTCAAAATCCATTAAGCTCCGAGTGTGAACCGGCGCGGGCGGGCGCGCGCGCGATTTGCGTGAATTCTACATAAGATCGAATTCGTCCAAACTTCAACGATGCCTTATTTCGAGACCGAATAGTTTCGACGAACGAAAAACGGTATAAGAAAATGCACTTGGTACAATTTGAAATTGAGCGAATAATGAAAAAATAACTAGAAATAAAACACAATCAGCTATTCCGCGAAGAACCCTTGAAAATTGAGAAATGCTCGAGCCAATCCTTTTCCGTAGAATTATCGTGTCACTCGATAATTTAGTGGCGGAGATTAAGCGTTGCTCGCGGGAGAGCGACGGGAATTAAAACTGACGTCTGACACGCGAGATGTATCTACGCGATCTTCCGCAGAGCGCTCGATAAATCGGGATGTCTCGGAAAAGGACTTAAAGAAGACACTCTTCAAAAATAAAATTCAATTCGCAAAAGCATTCGCGTCAGAACCAATAAATGTGTTAAAACAAAAACGCAACATTTTCTAATAACAATTCTCTTTCCCTCCCGTTTTTCTCTCACAAGACGCGCTTATTGTTACATCTCCTCGCGATTAGATTATCACCAAGTTTCCACGAAGAAATAATCGACCGCCTATCTCTTTATACCGTTCGCAAACCGCTCGAGGGAGATTGAATAACGTTGGTTTATATCTCGGGAAGAATGATCACTCTTGGCGCGCGTTCAGATCTACGTCAAGATGATCTCTGACGCCAGCATCAATGAAAGAACGAGTGGATCTCCAACGGCCGAGAAGTTATATCTCTCTATAGGCCTGACCAAAAATACCAGACGTGAGTTAACGTCAACCTGACTTTCGCAACTTCTTGGCACCGCGAGCAAAACAACTCTCACCATAATCGGCATAATTTTGATCTGAAGACAAACATCGATCATATAATCAAAGATTCTTTCGATATTTGTACAAAAAAAACTTTGGTAATTGTACGAAAAGTAAAACCTTACGGATTTTATATTAATTTTGATTATATTATAATTATGAATCGTCAAAATATTCTTAAACGTTATAAACTTGGGAAACAAAAATATCCACTGCAAATTATGCAACTTAAGCAATTACGTATCTTTTTGAAAAGCAACTCTATGTGTTTTCTTTACACTAATTAATTCATCTTATTATTCTGTAGTTAAAAATATTAAAAGGCAATTATCAAAAAATTAATGTGTAAAATAGATTGTTTATAATGGAACACCTTCTGCGTGTTTGTATACGTATATAAGTATGTATGTATCAAAATGAAGGTAGGTAATCTATTTTATTTTGTAAATAATTACCGAAAATTTTTATAACTTTTAATCATTACACAAAAAATATTAGCATACATTAAAATTTCACGTTGTTTCTTTTGGATACATTAACGTTTTCCAAAATATTTATTGCATAACAATATATAATTTGATTTGAGATTTCATAATCTCTTGAAGAATCCGAAAGATTGAAAATTACTTTGAGTTCATCAAAGAAATAAACCGGTTCATACTTGCTTCATGCGCATTCCGAGATATCTTATACAGTGAAAAAAAAAAATACTTTTCACATAGTACCAATGGTCTTATTTACTTAATATAATCACATATTTATTTCGAATTAAATTTTTACTTAATTTAAGTATTTTCTTTTTCAGATCTAAGTATTTTCTTTTTCCAGTGTAGAAAAGTGTTTTCGCCAAGAAACCGCCGTAATTTTTAATGGGGGAACTTGACGGTGTTCACGGAAGTCCATCCGTTAGCTTACGATAAACGCCAGCAGAATGTAAGTGGCTTGCAAGTTGCATAGTCTTTACATCTTTGCAATATTCAACTGTTTTACCGCTCTCCCTATTGACTGGAATCGTCGAACGCACGTGACGAGAGCGTAAAGAAGAGCCGGACACGTGCATTATAAAAGTAAAGTTCCTTTCATAATCGCGAAACCCTAAAGATCGTTGGTACATCTCCGAAACAAAGAACAACATTTAAAATGCCAGGTAAAGTTCTGATATTAGTTGTAAAATCGCGATTAAAGCGTTAAGTATTTCCGTAATGCGAGTTTCCCGTATAAAGACCGATAAATCAATGCCGTTGTGAGAAATTCCTTGAGCATATATGTAAACGTCTACGAAGAACAAAGCGGTGCGAACGGTGGTATGTCGCACTAGCCTATATATCATTTCCCCTAACAATTATCTCCGAGATATGTCGATTGTCTTCTAAAGTATTCATACGGAAACGCACGCCAGCCGCGCGCGGTCGTTGCATCCCAAGAGCAAAGACACCGAGGTCGAGAGGCGAAAGCCCGTTATTTCACGAGTGCGGAAAAGTTCCTGTAAGTTCTGCGGTTGAACGACCGGATGTGCGCGTGTAAGAAACGTCCGAGGAAATATGTGGCGCAGGTAAAATGGACGAAGTGTTTCTCAGAGCTGAAGCGAGGCAGGCGAGGCAATTAATTAATAAATTAATTGCCGCAAGATATCGTTATATCAAAATTGAACTCTCGTGACTGAAATCGTCGTTTTCGCGATAACTTTACGTTTTCGCCGGATCTCTCGTGAACACGGCGAAAGGTTGAATTCGCGAAGGTCTATTGATACGATCACGTGTTTCCCACAATTCCTCATACCTGATCGAAAGCTCGCCCTTCGTAAACAACGTGCACGCGATAATAAATGCAAATGCGAATCCACGTGCACGCGATAGAGTTAGTGCGAATTCGCGAATTGATCTCTCCGATATCTCCCGATATGATAACGAGATATCTCGACGGAAAAAAAGTTAGATCTCCGAAAGTTTCGAAAAATGATGAGAGTCGCGATGGACCGATTCTGGGATATTGTATGATATATATATATGAGTAAAATATCGCGCTGCTCTGCTCTTTTCGCTCTCAATTCCCCAGGCTAGTGGCATTTCACGGATGAAATCCGATGAACTATCGGCCTGGTTTTTCTACCCGCAGCGCAGGTCGTCAGTATAATGAAGGAACAATGTAATTTATCTAGCCTGTCGGATGACTCAGAATTCAAGCCTGAGAAACGCGAGGTTTCTTATACGCCGTACTGTACGACCGTAAAATTATACGTAATGGCGAATAACACATATTTGTCAATTATAGTTGAAGGGAAACTCAGATCTGACAAGCCAGAAAACTCAAAAATGGGAGGAGGTGAGTGAAGACCCGGGAAGGTACCGAAAATCGCTAATTATATAGAAGCGCTAAATAATTAAATCGCCAAGATATCCCGGCGATGTATTTAGCAGTGACGTGTCGACATTAATATACCATAGGTCAAATTGCTCGAAATACGTGTTACTTTTGTCACCATTGCGGTCAACTAATGGATGCAATTCGACCCCACAACGTTATGACTCAGTGGCTCATATCTAGGAAACACCAACGCGCGTCCCACGTGCGTATATCGGTCGGCTTAAATAATAGCCGAGTCATATCGACGATAAAATTAAAAGTCACTCGATCTTATCGGGGTATATGCCGGTTACCGTGTTGCAGGACTTACACGTAGTTGAGAGACGGTCATTCGTAAGATCAACGGACGCAATATCAATGACATGTTCTAGGTCTAATCCAAAACTTTCTTTTAGAATCAAAATCTTGACAAGTTTACACGTAAGAAAAATGGAATCTGTCGTCAGAGAACAAATAATCCTCGCCAAATTCATTGTCGGTAAAATGTCTATCTCGTCAGAATTAGATCGATAAATTAATTTTGTCAGAGACAGCAGAGATTTTCGGTTTTGATAATATAAGATCATGTATTTGCAAGTCTATCGTATGTCTCTTTTCGCACAAATCGATCCCTCCCGTCATTCTAAACGTATAAAAATATTATAAGAATATCGAAAAGTGAATACCTACTTTCAAATATTTCATATCTTACGTCAGAATGTCTCAGATAGAAATACTTCGTAAAGCATTCGCTTTGATCGCCTTACTCTGATACTTGTATATGCAAAATCACTAGAATAATCACGAAGAATCAGAAGTACAAACAAATCGTCTACATTACTGAAAATTGCTGGATTATCTCTGGTAAAATTAATTTTTCGACCTATACTGATTAGATTTTTTCACTCAGTTTCGCGATACTATCTGCCCTTTAAATCCTAAACCATTATTAACCGTTCAGTACGATCAAATCCAATTTATATATTTAAATATATATTTAAATTACATTTACATATATACATATTACATTTGTATAATTAAATATATTATAATTATATGTATTTATATATTTAAATTTCTTTGATTATAGAGGCATTTAATCATGTAAATTTTAATTAGAGATACAACACAATATATAAGTGTCAAAAAAATTACTTCTCCCCTTCCCTACACGGATCGTGACTCCGCGTGCCTATCCCCGTTACTGATAAATTACATACGCCACGCGACGGAATCCCCGCGAAAAGGGAGGCGGGGGGGGGGGATCGAGACGCGCAATGATCTAAATTGCCCCCCTTGCCACGACAAAGCGAGATATCCCGTGAGATATATCGTAATGGCGAGTAAATCATCAGATATCATCGACCGGTGACTGACGAACTTGACCTTCACCTCGGCCGAGTACCTTCGATCGAGTCCGCAGGGAACGGGAATTTCCTCGAAGGACAGTTTATCGGGGGTACCTTACCCCTTTCACGGGACACGCGTGACGCTGCCGTATCCCCCCACGTGCCACATCTGACATCACGTGCGCCGACATGATAACGGGAAACAAGAAGAGAGCGGAGAAGGAAGCGAGGGGGCTGCAGCGGAGTCGCGTGCGCCTGAAAAAAAATCGGTTGCCCACCTACCCCATTCCGATCGCCGAAAATTCCGTAATTCTCCCCTGATGCAGCCACACGCGCGCGCGCTGCGGATCGATCCGGCCGCGATTCAGCGAATCCCGCGTGTGAGTCATCTTGCCTCGCGCTGCTGCCTTCGCTCGCTCCGTCACGATGACCTTGAGGGAATAAAGACATCGGCCACGCGCGCGGATTATCGATGTAATTCGTACAAACGGCGCGCGCGGGCCGATAAGGCGGCCGCGTTCCCCGAAATTTCCCTGACCGCTCAAACGGGAGCCACGCGATCCGGAAGTATACAGGGGTAGTACGGCTACCTTCCCCGCGGAACGAGTTCGCAACGGTACGACGGTGTCGGTAACGAGCTCCGCGAAATAACGCGAGTATCGAGTATCGAGGAGATAAAAATCGTAACACATCGAGAAAATATTTTTTACGCGTTTTCTTAAAAGCCATAAAAAAAATTACACGGTTTTTATACGTTTTCTTAAAAAGCGTGAAAAGGGGCAAACTTATTTTGAGATCCTATAGATAACGCTAACTTCGTAATTGCATCTCGATTCTTCATCTGTTTTATACAACCTGCTACAATGGTATCGCGTTATTGGATTCTTGTCGCACGAAATGTGCTTTTGTCACCTCATAAAAGCTCGCGGGTCCGAAATAGAAGATAAATTACGCTCGCTGACATAAACGAAGTTGTTTCAGCCGCATACCATAGATATTCTACAAATAGTAATGTCAGTGAGCTTGTATAAGAGCAAATATATACCGTTAAATACCGTATCGTCGAACAGAAATAGCGTCTGCATATAACAACGCTTCCCGAAATATGTCGCGTAGAACTGCGACGAGTAAACGTCCTACAAATAATGGCTGCTACTTGTAGTTAAATACATCACGGTCAGCCCATGAACGAGAATCTTTTTCACTACGTCATCGCAGATGCGACGACACGGTTATCGCTTCTTCATCCTTCGTGTAAAAGTATAAAAATATTCAGAAACATTTCTACATAATTAATAATATAATTTAATTTAATAATAAGAAAAATCAAAGGATCAAATACGAGGAAATGAAAAATGTTATACAGTTAAATTAACTGTAGTTTATTGTCATAGAGTAGATAAAAGGTGACTACATCATGGTAAGCCCGTGAAAATATAAGAATATACAGAAACATCTCTGCATGTCTCATAATAATAATATAATTTATTAATAAGAAAAGTCAGATGGCCAAATATGAGCAAACAAAAGATGTTGCGGTTAAATTAGCTATGGTATGATTATGGTAGCTGTAACTTCATATTTTTGTGATTTGTGTTTCTGATTTGTTTTTACACATAGCGAGCGTTTACACTTACTTATTTATAATTTAATAATCATATTATTTAATTTTGCAGAGGCAAAATTCCATGTAATCTATCAATATCATTTACATACGCTGAAATTAATATATAAATTTCGTAACAACGTTTAAATACACTCAGAAAGGAATAAACGAGAAAATATTCCGGCGATGCGGCAGGAATTACCCCCTTGGGGAAAATCTCGCTCGGTTATCCTCCGGAGAAAGGAATTCCGTTCAGGACCGTGCACGAACGACGGAAATGAGTCATAGTGTCCGATCAGGCTTAGTTCGTTGCTACTCGCGCGAAGTTGACGCGCGTACGATCATAACGCGCTCGCATCACTCGCGCCGCGTCCGACCTCACGTCGAGTCGCGTCACTTCGTCGCGCAGCAATTATATTAGCGAAACGCCGAGGCGACGGCGACGGGGTTGCGAGGATCAATTTACAGGGATGCGGCGGATTAAAGCGCCGCTGAAATACCGAAAAATACGCGGCCGCGACAAAACGCGCCCCGGCGGACCGTTCAGTTTCGGCGAACCGTTAAAACTATCGATTGCTGATACGCTAAAAAAAGAAATCTCACCGCCACCGGTCACGCCACACGGCGGTAATTTGTTTGACAGCCGATACGCGGTATAGTATAGGAGTGTAGTGCTCGCAAGAGTCAGACAGCTGACAAGGCCGAGCAAATTGCATCTCCTCTACTCAAGGATTCGCGCCGCAAATCGCGCGATCGTCTCCTCGGCCAGTCGCGACTCATTAAAAAAACAGCTCGCCGGCAGGTAGAATGCATACGTATACATGCATTAACGTGATGCATTTCCGTTTCAACGCGAAATAAACGAGGGAGAAGAAGGAACGCGGAGAATCGTATAAATACCGCGCGCCGGGTTCGGCACGCGATGGCAGCTCGTAAGAAGGGGGAGAAAAAGGCCTCGTCCCTGCGAAGGTATATCGCGCCCCTATACAGGGCCCTCAAAAATAAACATCCGCCACCATGCAGCCTTGATCCTCGTGCACGCGAGGCCGGCGCATAATGTTCTGTTACGGAGCGATTTACGGGCCCGGGAAGGTCCGCGATTTACGACCGAGATTGCGCATTCGAGTACGCGCGAGCGGATGGCATACGTACGCATCTCTCTCTCCCCCGCTCCCCTGAAATTAGCGTGTACCCGAGCTCGCCGAACGCGCTTTTCTCACCGCCGAGCTCCTCGTTTTCAAATTGCACCAGTTTTTGAAGTAATAACGACGGAAAATAACGGGGGCAGAGGGGAGTATTCTCTCGCGAAATATGCTGGAGGAAAAGACGAAAAGATGACGGGACAACGCGCGCGCGTTGTGCCTCCTCTTGAAGCGGCGTGTACATTCCGCAGTTTTACGAGGGTACAACTCGAAAATAGAAGAAAAGGACTGTTACCTCGCGTCGACGGGATCCTCGCGCCGGGAATTACTCGTCCTTCGGAGTCGCGTTTATCACTAAATGCGACGTCGAAAACGAAAGGTCAAAACATGATCTCGCGCATTGTAACTGGTGATTTGACTGCGCATTTGACTTCGACTCGCGATGCTGGGCATTTTCCCAGCGCGAATCTCTCTCTCTCTCTCTCTCTCTCTCTCTCTCTCTCTCTCTCTCTCTCTCCTCTCTCCCTTTCTCCTCGATACGCTGACACGGCAGGAGAAGCGGACAGCCGTATTTGGTGCTAAACGCATGTCGGCAATACCGTATCTCAGCTCCCGAGGGGCCGCACCCCCTGAGATTCGGGGGTGACTCGCCGCGCTCCCTTCCCTCCCCCTGCCCTCGCGCCGAAGCCTGGCAACGGTGCGCCTCCTGCGCATCTCCTGCGCACCTGCAGAAGCGAGCCCTTTCTCCATAAGGGAGCGGACGCGTCCCGCAACCCTCCCGCGCGCGTCCACCGGCCGTGATACGTGACGTCGACGGGAGGATGGCGGCCGGAGGGGGACGGGCGGCAGTCGAACGGGGTGGCAGTGGGGTAAAGCCATAAAAGTAGGGCAGTAGTGCGGTGGAGCAATCAATAGAGGTTGGATCGTGGTAGGGCGAGCAAGGGGGAGGAGAGACAGGAAAGGTGGTGGGGAGGGGGGGGTTTAAAATCGGAGTGCAAATTTGGTGACGCGCGTGGAGGGAAAACAGGTGGGAGGGGATGGGGGTGGCCAAACGGAGGTGTCCCCCTTCACTCTCTCTCCCCCTCGGCGAATTCATTAATCCTTATGAGCTGCTGCGCGAACGAGCGGCTTTGTAAAAGACTCGCGAATAACGCCGATCCTTCCTCGCGTTAACGCACAACGTCGCGGTTGTGATATATGGAATTTTGAGTCCGCGGGAAAAATTTACTGTCAGGGAATGGTTATTTATTCGGCTTCTCAACCCCCGGGGAGATATCGGGAGTAGATATCGCGCTGCGAAATGATTAATAGGCATACAGAATTCCGCGACTCGATCGCGGAATCGAATGTATCTTGACCTTTTAAAAGGTCTCTTGATCCTTCAAAGGATCTCGTTCACATACGAATAATCGCTCGAGCGCTTCTCTAGAAATATTTATACTATTTATAGTATGATCTTATATTCAAGATCGTCTCAAGTCACAGACGGCCTTAAAATTCCATCCAGCCGATGAAATAATTAGCATCTCGAGATTATACTCGAAACGATCTTGAAACGTAAGATCGGGTCGTGATATTGTGAATATAATCCGAAAACGGAGGTTCTGCCGCAGTGCCGATCGCAAATTCGATCGGGAATATTATGTTTATCGATATGCGGACTGATGCTTCGTGCCTTTCGCCTTTGAAATGATAAATGTACGTGTACAATTCTAAATCTCATACCCTGGCGCGATCGATCAATGTCTTTATAATGGTTCTCCTTTAAAACGACCGATCTTTATCCTCAGCGCCCTTTAAATCTCGGCAATCGGAAGATCTCTACACGAATCTACTCTTATCGTATATACATATATATCGTATATATATATATACACGATAAGTATAATATATATATATCTAGTAGAAAGATATGCATGATCGAACAGCTCCGTATTTCGGACAGATCAATCATGACGACTGACTGAAAAAAATATGAAAATTCTGATCTAAACCATTATCGCAATTATATGTTTCGCGGCATCGCTCTTCCTCATCTTCTCGTTCTCTCTCTCCCCCGCGTCATTACAATATATTATCGCCTAGGGGCTCAGGATCGCGAAAAAAACGGAGAACGGACTCCGTTTTGGAAACGAGGATGAAAGTAGACTTGAATCTCGCTCGGCGTCCAAAACAAAAATCGGCCGACCGGACGACTCGTCTGGTAAATCGTCGCGTAAATACACCTGTCGTGTTCGGCACGATGGCGACGACGACGATGACGATGACGACGAGGAGCCGGGACGGTACGTGCGTGTACGTCCGTCCGTCTGTCCGTCCGTGCGTCGCGAAACGATTCGGAGAACTTCGTGCACGTCTCGCGCCGGAGAGAGAGAAAGAGGTTATGATGCACCTGCCGATACGGCGACGCGACGGGACGGAGCGTCGAGGCCGAGATGCGTCGATCGGGTCGGAGATCCGGACGATCGTCCCCGGGGGCCTCGTCTCGCCGCCGGCCAGGCGACGCGATCGCCCGGAGAGACGATCGCGCGAAGCGATCTCTCGCCAGCGGCCAAAGTGTTTCCCCCGTACGCGGAGGGGGGAACCCAGATTCGCGGAAAGGATAGAGTTACGAGCGCGACGCCACGAACGGACACCGTCCCGCGGCCTCGTCCTTCCCTCCCGGTAACGCTATCGTCGACGTTAGGGTATGCACGATAACGCTACTCACCTAACTCCGCGTACGCCCACGCCGCAGCATCACCATTTCGACGATTATCATCGCGTTCGGCCGCGCGAGTATTGTTG